>NC_137461.1:149392409-149642928 GCF_964235325.1 Thermobia domestica | reverse complement strand
TTGTATGTGTAGAACGCAATAAAAATAGTCGCGAGACCAGTGGCGTCTCGTGAATACCTCCAACAGGGGCAACTTTAAAATTTGACATGGAAACAGGGGTTGGTTGTGCCTCCATTGAAACAAACGCAAAATGTGAGAAACGTCGAGAGGAAACACCCTTGCTTATCTGACTTTCACCTAGTAATGCGACCGTGTTGCTGCCAACGAGGAAGAAATATGCCATGGTGTTTTCTCTCGACGTTTCTCCCATTGTGCGCTTGTTTCAATGGAGGCAAAACCAACCCCTGTTTCCATGTCAAATTTTGCAGATGACCCCCCGTTGGAGATGTTCACGATACGCCACTGGTGTCGCTACTATTTTTATTGCATGCTATGAACACGATTTGGTAGTTCAGTTGTTTGTTTGACGGCTCTATGTGCATTATTAGCTGAGATAAATGCCTGCTACGGGTAGTCAGATACAAGTCTACAGCTACGCCTCTAGCGGCTAAGTGGGAAAGGATATGACAAAGTTTGTCTTCTAAAAGTTGCATGACATTTAATGTCCTTTCGAACGATTCCAATATATATACCACTTTCCATTGCAAATTTGAAGTTGCCCCCCGTTGGAGGTATTCACGATACGCCACTCGTCTCGCTACTATTTTTACTGCATTCTACACTTACGATTTGGTATGCAATTTTTTGTTTGAAGGTTCTACGTGCAATATGAGCTGCAATATAGGCCTGATACGTTCTTATTGAATCACCCTGTATATACATATACAGCTTGTTTCAAAACAACGCCGACAACGTTTGGGAGGTAATTCCTGACACCAAGATAAGACAAAAAGCATAGACAACTCTGGGTGCACAAATGCTTACTTTCGGAGTTATAGGCTGCCGTAAACATGGAAAAATGAACTTTAATGGTTCATAGCTCCAATACTATGGGATCTACGGTAGTTGGGTCAAGGCTTCACTTAGGAACTAATATGTGGCCTATCCAAAATTACATGTTTCAGAATCCTACGGTACTCACGCAACAATTTTCATATAGGGAGTTTGACTATGGGCATATAATTTGAAGAAATCACCAACTACCTCTGTAAAAACTGTTGCAGAAATACCGCAGGATACTGAAACATGGATATTTGGATAGAGCACATACTAGTTCTTAGGTGAAGTCTTGACCCGACTACGGTAGATCCCAGATCCCATAGTATTGAAGCTATGGACCGTTAAATTTCTTTTTCTTTTATGTTTTCGGCAGCCTGTAACTCCGAAAGGAAGCATTTGTGCACCCAGGATGGTTTATACCTTTTGTCTTATCCTGGTGTCAGGAATCACCTCCCAAACGTTGTCAGTGTTATTTTGAAACACCCCGTATATATATATATATATATATATATATATATATATATATATATATATATATATATATATATATATATATATATATACATATATATGTATATATATATATATATATATATATATATATATATATATATATATATATATATATATATATATATATATATCGGGTGTCAAAAAATTCCACCGACAAACATTGGGAGGTAAATCTTCTCATACGAAGAAACAAAAACGCTTAGTAAACATGGGTCCGGAAACGCGTTGTTTCGGAGATATAAGGCGCCGAAACCGTTGGAAATGAATCTTCAAATGCGTGTATTTCAGAAACTATTCAACGTAGACGGTGCGGTTTGAAAACTCACCAGCGAAATCATACCTGCTCTTTAACCCTGCTACTACCGGAATTTTTTCATTACATTGAATACCGTTGGGGTCACTGGTGACCCCATTTCATTTATTGAAGAAACACAGCCTTCTTTGTTTATAAAAACCTTTAATGGTGCCCAGTTTTACATTCTATCGTGTTTATTTATATCTACATTGTTATTAACTTAGCTTTTCTGGCCACGTAATATGCTTAATATTGATAAATTGATAACATAGTGCAATTATATAAATTAAGGACAGTTATGCACATAGGGAAACTTAATAATTTGGATGATGATTAGTAGTATAGCTGAATTTTCCAGTCTAATTGCTTATTTTAGACATACAATTCGATTCTAAAACAATTCTCTAAATTTTTGTTTTCCTGCGAAGTAAAGTTTTTTTTTTTTTTTTTTTTTTTTTTTTGGTTCAGGAAATTTTGATCTCCAAGAAACAAACTGCTCACAAAAAAACTTGTACAAAATTACACTGTCGTTTTGGTCATTGTCACATTTTACACAAAGAATTCCTGAGTGTTGCTTATACACGTATGTTTAGCATCTTTGCATATGTCTTGCATAACATACCGCTCATAGAAATGACAACGACCACGTTTTCGATATTTATTGGCTTCTGAAGATATACACGGGAACTCTGAACGCTGAAGTCGGTTTTGTGTAGTTGGAGACTTAGCTAGTTCAAGAATAAATATTCTCCATCTGTAATTACTTCTGCTGTTCCATTCAGGATTGAGTGAAAACCAAATGATGAAAACGTTGAGAGCACTGAAGCTAATGACGGAGGGGTCAGCGTCCTCAAAATGACAATAATTGTTCATCAATAGTAATGTTACCCGCTATATATGCGTCCTGTAACGTACTTCCACATGCATCAAAAGCGTCTCTAATTGGAAATAATTTGTAGGAACTATGATTTTTGCCTCGATGTTGAGTGTCATTGATCCGGAAACATCGAAATTCTGTGTAAATCTATTTCTCCACATTGATTTGTTGGAAATAGGCCTGTCATCTTCTTTACTCCACAAATATATAATACATTCATTGTGTGCTTTTTATACTTCCTCCAGTATAAGAAGCAATATGAAATACTGAAGTTCACCCTTATCAACATACGCTCATTTATATCCATATGTAATAGAGCATTTCTTGTTTGTCCATTTCAAAATAGTTTCAAGAATATTGGGTCTCATAAAGTGCTCGAAAGGAGATTGAACTGTATCCACATTCCTGATATTATGACGTGTAAGCCCTGTTTCCAGTCTTGATAATATTGCGAAACGGAGTCTTAGAGACGAAAACTGAGTCCTGACAAGTCCTTAGTGGATTACTACTGTAGATTTATTGTCCATTCTCCGACTTGAAAACAAAATGCGGATTCATAAGATAAAAGAAAGCGAAAATCAACATTGCAATAACATAAAATGAGTAACAGAAATCAGGATCAAATTCAGAACAAGAATAGAAATATGTTTATCATCGTAGTTGATCGTGCTCATTAGGAACAATTTTAGTGGATTATTCAGAAACATAATATTGAATAATATGCCGCAGTGGCTCATTGGTAGCACCTTCATCTCTAGTGCCTGAGATTCCTGGTTCAATCCCAGCTCGCGCCAAGTGTAATTTGTGGTGAATAAACACAGTAACAATTTGTGGTAATTTGGGTTTTCTTGGGGTTCACCCGTTTTCTCCCACTTTCGTCTATCAGACATTTCATTTATTCTCATTATCGTCGTCACCTTTAGCATAGGTGGAATAACCGTGGACTCTTTTCCAATTGTTTTTTCTACAATATTGAATAAGGATGGGAAAAAGGAAATAACGAAAAAGGGAATCTTCTTATCAAATGAAAGAACAATGCTGAAATGTGTCTTTCATGAAAGTTCAGAAAACTAATAGATCAGGACAAGAAATACAGCAGATAATGCAAGGCTACGATTTCAACTAGGAGCTATTTCTCATTATTTTCGGGACCACGCTGGATCGAGAGGCTAGGACATTTACCTTCGACCCAGGGCTGGGTTCTATTCCCTGTAGGAGTACAGTTGAAGGAAGAATATGGTTCGGATTCCCCTACACTCAGTACGCCTACGTCACCTTTAGTCTACACAGCATAATCGAGTGACGTCAAACTCAAAACAAAGCAAATCATTATTTTAGATTTTTATACTACATGAAAGTATATCGCACTGTATTTTACCACTGTAAAATAATAAAATCAATTGACAAAAATGATTGACAAAAATACAAATGCAACAAAAGTAGAAGTCCATTAGAATATACCTACTTGTAAGTGCAGATGTTGAGGTATCATTTTTGCTTCTTTCAAGCATACAGTCATCTTCAGAATCTAGAAATGAATCTGAATCATATTCATCTATATCATTATAGTCCAAAATTACATCTATTTCACAATCGTTACTAGATGAAACATATCACTTACAGGATCTTCTGGCGAAAAGTCAGAATCAGTGATTTCTTCATGCAAATTTTTTTCTACGTCTTCACAAGATAGATTTTTTAATGCCATGGTGTTTCTCATACATTCGAGAAAACAATTGAAGAGTGATTTGTCTCAAATTTCACTCCGAATAATCAGTGACATGCATCGAAAAATACAAAAGTTATTAATAATTGCTGGGGTCCTATATGACCCCAATGGTACTCGGTGCAGGAATTAGAGAAACTTGCACTCACATACACACAAAAAATATCACAATGTAGCAAAGTGAAGTTCCAAAGCAAACATGAAAATCTAATGTTTTTCATTTTTCAATGTAATATATTACGCGAGTTACGCACTGTTAAACTTAGCTTGGGGTCATATAGGATCCCACGGTAGTAGGAAGGTTAAACATGCATCTTTCATAATCTTGCAATGTCTGCGGAAGGGATTCCCCAAAGGAGCATAGGGATTCCCTGATAATCTGCCGAGTGAAGATGGCTCGAAAGGGTTATGAATAAACTACTTCCTCACCTGTTAACAGTACTTACTTGTACCAAGACGATAACTCAAACGGATACAAAATGGTGAACACTTGTATACCTGCTGTGTGTGGTTTACTTATCATAGCACTTTAAACAGGTAAAAAAATGAACGCCAGGGTGGGCGCAAACCATCCACCTTTGGATTACTAGGCACGTGCTCTTCCGACTTAGCCACGGAAGTGATGAAGAGGACGTCGCTTGTAGAGGGATAAATTGTTGATGTCTTTTGAATTTGGCTAGTCAGAGTGTTACTTTAAACCGCGTATATTCGGCGATAAACGTTTGGGATCAGATAAAATCTGCTCGCCATGTAATTTTATAACAAAATGACGAATATCTATTTACTTTATTTCATGGTTCTTACATATTCACTTTCAAATGATCGGCGAAGTTGCTATTTAATAAAGTTTATGAGTTTCTTGCTTCTAGTACACAATCGCTTAGAAAAAGAAGTAAAAAAATGCATCAAATGTGGGAGATGAATTTAGAACACCTAAATGGCGAATCCTAGCACGTCTTGAGTTGTTAGGGTATCTGAAACAATATATACATACAGGACATCCTTATTTCATGTGGCTACGTACGTCAGTAAGTGAGAACACCAATTACTTCTATGAAAACAGTAAGCACCACTCTCACTTTCTATGCCACCATAGGAAACGAGGGTGTTTCACCCAGTATTACGATTGACACCACTGTCTTGTCATGGTGTTCCCAACAGAAAGCATATTATCATCGTTTTCTCCTGAAATCTGGACTTGGCCTTTTTTCAGTGTATATGCAATTATTCAAAGATTTACAGTTAGTAATACGCATTGTGTTGCGGATATAACCACTTTTGCTCATCAAACAACTAATATTGTAACGCCATCATTGTATTTCTGATTAACTTCTAGCCCGAAGTCATCTATTGCATTACTCTATTCCCATTTAATTTTGTGCTGCTTAATGATAAAGTAAAAATGGTTATACTGTTGGATTTATGGTAAAATTTGCTATTAATAAGGTGTCACTGTTATGCGTTTTGTTTAAAACTTTTGTCTGATTCAAAATGGCGGATTTGAACATGGCCGCCATCAAGGCAACTCTTACCATAGACCTAATATTTATCCACCTGCTTTTATTTAATTATTATCATTAACACAAAATTTACAAGGTGGGGTAAAGGACTAATACATATGCTACAACAATATTTAATTTCCCGGTAACTTTTTACCAATTGCGCGTAAATCAAAAGTAACGTCACCATTGTTCTTCTGATTAAATTTACGCTTTAAATCATGTATCACATGACCCTAGTCCTATTTTAAAAACTTAACCTTAATTCAAAATGGCGGATTTCAAGATGGCCGCCGTCAGGTATACCCTTACTATATGACTTCCCCCTAGTCCTAATATGTACCCATATATTTGTTATTCACCTTTTGTCGTTACAAGAGGTCTTACAAAGCTTTTACCTCCAACTGTATGAGGACTATTCTGTACTTCCATGTGATGTTCTGGTAGCTGTATCTCCTAAACCCCTGGAGCTTCGCACCTACAACTTCACTGAAATACTGACCACATTTAGTACTACTTTCTTATATGTGTCTCGGTCAGCAACTCGATTCACCCAAACGTAAGGTTTACTTGTTAGATGAGTAACAATAACTCTGTGGGCCCCCAAAGCTGATTTCTTCGCCACCGAGGGGCGACATTTTTCCTAGCGTACAAAGAGATAGGACTACAGTATCCATGACAATTTATTTAAATTATACCACTAAATTCTTCAATTTCTTAGTTATTATGCTTTCTTTAGTTCTCAGAGTAGAAATTTTGTAAGCCTGACTGGGTTTTTCGACGCCCTTATCGGTGAGGACCCCGGGACACGGTCCCAGTTGTTCCTGCCTAGTTACGCCTCTGGATATATGCTTATGTAATGCATTACGGCCTTATAAACTTATATAAGAAACAGAATGTACTTAAATTGAGATGCGAACTATGCGAAACATCGGACTTTGAATCTAACTTGTTTGGTTATCCAACCCAAGACCACACATAGCAAAGGTGAGTGCCTTAGCTCCCACCATAAGGTTCAGGAAGTTAGTGTTATAAAGTGTAAATTAAACACGGAGATGTGAAACGCTAATAAAGCATTTGATCAATCAGAAACCAAATATATTGTAGTAATAATTTACCCTATTTTTTAAGATCATGAATCTTATATTCTGTTTTTAAAATGACAGTCAAAGCAGAACGTATTAGATAATAAATGAGATATTGTAAAATTTCAATTTCTGTCCGATTTAATATATTCGTGCTGCTATGTGTTGCTTTATCCATTAGGAGGTATTGATTAATTCTGATTCAAAGGAAGGAAATAAACTACTGTATAGTACTGGAGTTAATTTAATAGAGTTTAATTGTATAGGCAGTACTGAAGCTATATGAGACAAACTCTATTACTAAAAAGTGAAATATGGGTTACTATTAGGGTTTTGTCCCAGATATGATATAGTCACTGATGATTGAACCTAGAACACACGCATGGAAAGCATTAGCGCTAGCAAATTAGCTATGAAGAGGTACAGCGTACCATAATTGTCAAGAATGAAGTCAAAAAATACGAAGCGGAAACAACAGACTGTATGATAATAATACTTTCACAATGTTAATTTCACACTATTTATTTCGAGACTTTCGAGACGAGACCGAGATTTAGTCCTCGAGACCGAGATCGAGACAAGCATCTGTTGACCGAGACGAGACAGATACCAAGACGGTTATTTTTGACTCGAGACGAGACCGAGACCACTGTTTATCAACCGAGACTGTACAAAGTCTCGTCTCGTTTCGTCTCGATACCATCTCTGTAAGACCACTATCAAACATATATCGCTACGAAAGAAACTATATAGATCTCTGCGAAAAATGTTATTAACTAATAATCAACAGTTTAACAATCTCAGTGGAACATTTAACAAAATCAAAACCAAGATTTGTGAACAGCAATGAAAAATGCCCTTCCACAGGTGTTTGTAAAGTCTCTCTAAAAGTCAGCAAGATGTGCTTCTAAGAAGCTGAGATTTTCCAATTCGACTGGTTTATATACATATTCGACTCGTTGGAAATAACGTCAGATTTGTGTTTGTGGTGGAAAACTACCCCGAAACTATGTCACATGGTCTCTTCCTATTAAAAAATTAGATTTATATTCAAGATGGCGGACTTCAAGATGACCACCATAATGGTATTATAGAGTAATAGATGCAGTTTCATCTTTATTACTCCTATCCAAGATATGTTGTCACTCCGCCTAGTTATTCCAAACGTATCTGGTATACATTTGTCTCTTAATGTATAATGTAAACGCATTCAAAACTTTAGGTCCCTTGAGGCACCATTTAATGTTATTCAATTGAGCAAATTTTTCTCGTGGGTTACTTTGGTCTGATATGGAACAATTCTAGGAAGTGAGACTCAAAAACAAAAACAAAAAAGAAAATAACATGCAAGTCAAAAAATAAGGATACATACGTATATGTTTATGTTGTGTGTCTATGTCTATGTGATGTTCATGCATAACTTCAACATAAATACATCAATTTTGTTTAGTGTGTTTTTCCTTCAAAGATAATATCTTCCTGGTTGTCCCATGTAAATTTCATCAGGACACAATAATAGTTTTCGGAATTAGACCATGAAACACTTCAACAAGAGGTGCAGTGTGGGAACCCTGATTAACCATCTTTAATATAGGGTCTACTCGTACGTACGTTCGCTCACAACTTTAACATAGGTGCATTGATTTTGATTATTGTTTCTTTGTTTGAAAAGAGGGTCTTTCTCGGTAGTTCCAAATAAACTTCATGAGCATCTAACTACTCGTATCATCTTCGGAGCTAGATCATGACACCCTTCAATGGCTGACAGTGTTCAGATTATAATTGAGTGGCTCGGGCGAACATAATGGTATGTCACACTTTCTAACTTCTGAGTAAGCTGGAAAAGAAGTTGGGCCATTAACATCCAATTTAACCCGGGAAAGCCCTTACTTACTACAAAGTGGTTATTGAATAATTTTCTTGTTTTTTGCATCCTTTATAGACAGTAAATCGAGATTATCAAGAAAATAATTCCATACGTGTGCCCAATGCGCAGAAATAGGGGTGTCCCCTGTAGGGGACACTGGGCATTAGAAATACAATGGACGTATATTGAAACGACTATTGACTTAAAAGATACAGGTTTTATTGTAAATAAAATATAAATGAACACTAATATCACTTATACATAGAATAACTATACAAAATGCAAATTAAATACGGATATTCTGGTTATAACATTTCAATACGCTGCCCAAAAGCAAGGTAAAACAATAGCATTACAGAACGCAAATTACAATAGGGACCTTCAATGTTTACTTTTGGCTGTGAAAGTCATATCAACAACGAACGTGTAACCCAATCTCACAGTTTTCGCACGTGATTCTTGTGTGTTTGTGGCACAAACCACACCTCTTTTGTGCGCATTTCTGTTGTACATGGTCCTTAGGGTCAGAGTTGACGCGAACGCCATTCGGAACTCGTTGATCTAATGGTATACTACAAGTGACACTCTTCATAGGTGGTTCCCCATAAATACCGCAGTAAATTTGAACAATCATTCTACGAAATTGACAATAAGTGAAGCATTTTCAGCATTAGCCATGCATTATGAGAGTGGCATCCATACCAAACGCGAAGAGAGGGAACCACCATTTTTTTCCTTGGGGAGCAATTCGCATTGAGTGTACATTTTCATCGAATCTGTCGACTCCCCTATATATATATTTATTGTATTTTTGAATAAGAGATGGGCTGTCCACAGAGATTTTTGTTCTCCTTCCGGCAACAACACCAATCCTATCTACAAAATTTCAATAAGTGGCAATGTTGTGAAAAATTTATCAAAATAAAAATTGTAAGCTCCAAGGGCTTGCGGTAACCTAGACTCCATATCGAAAACAACACTTTTATCTAGACCAAGATCTCTTGATACGGTAGCTTGCTAAACTGAGCTCCCTGATAGGTTTCAAAAGAAATCAAATAACCTGTTCGGGTGGCAGCAACCACAGTTCATAATCAAATTTCAGTGGATTTCTTCAATTTCATGGAGCTTGAGGCTGAAAAGAAAATTAGCTTCACGTAAATTATCACACAAAGCACAACCTACTTACACATAGAAAACGTAATCAAACAGATTGGGCAAGGAAAATTTGATTAGGTTTGGTTTGGTTATGTAAACTTTAACAATGCAATGCAGTTTTTATAATTGTTGTCTAATATTTTACTTTACTTACAACAATCATTATCATTGTTATGTAGTAGTTAGATAAATTCATCTTGAAAACCTTTCTGTAGACAATAACCGTTCTCGAAACGTGCCTGAAGTTGTCCCCCCCACCTCTCCCAAATTACGCCAAACATTGCACATAGTTAGTGCATCGTTAGTGCACGTTAGTGCACTCAAAACTAACGTTACTGCTATCAGCGTTTACGAAATATTGAAGATTTTTGGTGGGGGGGCCAACTTCATATGAAGTTAGCCTCCCCACCCATCTTTATGCAGACATATTTTCACAAAACTTTGCGCATCGTTAGTGCATCGTTAGTGCACCTAAACGCACTAAGCACTAATGTTAGTGCTACCATATTTAGTGATTTATTCAAGATTTTTGGTGGGGTGGCCAACTTCAGAAATACCAAATTCTATACAAATAGAGGTAGAAACACGAGGTTAGCGACAATCGTGAGTGCATCATTAGTGCACTTAAACACACTAAGCACTAACGTTAGTGCTACCGTATTTTGTGATTTATTCAAGATTTTTGGTAGGGGGCCAACTTCAGAAATATCAAATTCTATTCAAATAGAGGTAGAAACATAGAGCTAACGGCAATCGTTAATGCATCGTTAGTGCACCTAAACGCACTAAGCACTAACATTAGTGCTACCGTATTTTGGGATTTATTCAAGATTTTTGGTGGGGGGGCCAACTTCAGAAATATCAAATTCTATACAAATAGAGGTAGAAACATAGAGTTAGCGGCAATCCTTATTGCATCGTTAGTGCACTTAACGTACTAAGCACTATCGTTAGTGCTACGATATTTTGTAATTTATTCTAGATTTTCGGTGGGGTTGGCAACTTCAGTAATATCAAAGAGATAGGAACATAGGGTTAACGGCAATCGTTAGTGCATCGTTAGTGCACTTAAACGCACGAAGCACTAACGTTAGTGCTACCATATTTTGGGATTTATTCAAGATTTGTTGTTGGGGGGCAACTTCAGAAATATTAAATTCTATCTAATAGAGATAGGAACATAGGGTTAACGGCAATCGTTAGTACATCGTTAGTGCACTTAAACGTACTAAGCACTAACGTTAATGCTACCATATTTTGGAATTTATTCAAGATATTTGGTGGGCGGCCAACTTCAGAAATATCAAGTTCCATACAAAGTGTCAGTATTTTCAGGAAGCACTAACGAATGCACTAATTACTTTGTTAGTACTTGAAGTGGGCGCAAATTCACGCTGACCACCAAAGATATTTTAGTTGTAGCACCTACACTAATTAAGCACTAACGTTAGGGGTTGGTGCACGAAGAAGCACTAACGATGCACTGAGGATTGTACTAGAAGTTATCATTAGTGCTTTTTAATTTGGAAGAAATTAGACACAGTGAAAAACTCTCCTTAAATTTCTTATGTGAGTTTCCTGAGATGTAACTGGTCATAACTACACTAATAGTGAAGTACTAACGAAACTGAAAGTATTTTTAGAACCACGAACTATGCTCTAACGAACGCTTTAATTTTTCGTTGTTGGTTGAAGTGGGGGCGCCAAGTTCATGAAGGCTTCCAAAGGTTTTTTCTTTACTTGTAGGACCTACATTAATGAGGAACTAACGTTAGGTGTTAGTGCACTATGAAGCACTAACGATTTCAGTAGAAGATGTCATTAGTGGTTTTGATTTTGGCGGAAATTTGACGCAATGAAAAATACCCCATGAATTTCTTATGGGATTTTTGTGGCATATAATTGGCCATATCTACATCAAGAGTTAAGCATTAACGGAACTATGGGTGTTTTGCAGAAGCACTAACGATACATTAACGAATGGACCTGTTTTTCGTTAGTGCTAGAAGTGGGAACCAAGTCCACAAAGGTTTTTTACTTGTAGCACCTACACTAATGAAGCACTAAACTTAGGTGTTGCTGCAATAGGAAGCACTAATGTTACAAGCAAAGAAAACTTTCGAAATTAGCGGGAACTTAGCCCCCACTACAAGAACTAACGAATACATTAGTTTTATTCGTTAGTGCATTGTTAGTGTCTTTAGAAGATACAAGTAGTTTCGATAGTGTTTCACCATTAGTGTGGATACGGCCAATTATAAGTCACAAAACTCCCATAACACAAAACTCCCATTCATTCCATCAAATTCCCATCGCATTCAAAAGCACTAATTACCTCTGTTAGTGCTATTGTTAGTGCATCGTAAGTGCTTCTTAGAGCACAAACACCTAACGTTAGTGCTTCATTAGTGTGGGTGTTACAAGTAAAAAATCTTTGGGGAAGTCAGCGTGAATTTCGCACCCAGACTTAAGCACTAACGGAAAAATAGTGCCATTCATTAGTGCTTCTATAAAGCACTAACAATTTCATTAGTGCCTCACTATTAGTGTAGTTATGGCCAATTACATATCACTAGGCTCACAAGAAATTTATGGCATTTTTTTTTATTGAACCGAATTTCCGCCAAATTCAAAATCACTAATGATCTCTTCTAGAGCAATCGTTAGTGCATTGTTAGTGCTTCTTAATGCATCTACACCTAAGGTTAGTGCTTCATTAGCATAGGTGCTACAATTAAAATACATTTTGAGGCCAGAGTGAACCGCCCCCACTTCAAGCACTAACTAAAAACTTAGTGCCATTCGTTAGTGCATTGTTAGGCTTCTAGAAAACACTAACAGTTTAGTTAGTACTTCACTATTACTTTAGTTATGGCTAATTACACGTTACGAAACTCACATAATAAATTTATGGGAAATTTTACATTGCATCAAATTTCCGTCAAATTCAAGAGTACTAATGATCTCTTCTAGTGCAATCGTTAATGCTTCTAGAAAATACTAACAGTTTCGTTAGTACTTCAATATTAGGGTAGTTATGGACAATTATATGTCACGAAACTCCCATAAGAAATTTATTGGTAATTTTTAATTACATCAAATTTCCGCCAAATTCAAAAGAGTAATGATATCTTCTAGTGCAATTGTTAGTGGTTCTTAGTGCACCAATCACTAACGTTAGTACTTCAGTGGTGTAGGTGTTACAAGTACAATATCTTTGGAGGGCACGGGAACTTGCCCCAACTTCAAGCACTAGACCTAACAAAAAATTAATGCCATTCATTAGTGGATCGTTAGTGCTTCTAGAAAGCACTAAAGGTTTCTATGGACTTTGATATTTCTGAAGATGGCCCCCCAACAAAAATCTTGAATAAATCCCAAAATATGGTAATGCTAACGTTAGTGCTTAGTGCATTTAAGTGCATTAACGATGCAATAACGATTGTCGTTAACTGCGTGTTTTTACGTCAATTTGTATAGAATTTGATATTTCTGAAGATGGCACCCCAACAAAAATCTTGAATAAATCCCAAAATATGGTAGCACTGACGTTAGTACTTAGTGCGTTTAAATGCACTAACAAAGCACAAACGATTGTTGCTAACCACATGTTTCTACATCAATTTGTATGGAATTTGATATTTCTAACGTTGACATCTAACCAAAAATCTTATATATAAAAGAGAACGCACAAATCCTTTGTTCCCTCATCACGCTAATACGGCTGAACCAATTTCTTTCATTTTTGGGGGGTTATTAGGATTTGGACCCTAGATGGTTTTTATCATATCACTTTAATTTTCAATTACCAGTGTCTTGAGATAATTGACCATTCAAGTGTCCATAACGTACAAATCCTTTGTTAGTTCATCATAGGTAAAAATAAACGTATTTATATGCAACCCGCATGACCGTGTCACTCGGCGGGTTAACATAAATGACAGGCGATATAATGTTAACATTTACTGCAATCTACTATGGTTTTTATCATATCACTTGAAAGCGAAAAAGTAAAAATTATCTAATTAACAAGGTTTATTGCGTTCCGGGGTGACCCCAGCGAAGCGGGGTGAACGCTGCTAGTCTTGAATAAATCCCAAAATACGGTAGAACTGACATTACTGCTTACTGCGTTTAAGTGCACTAACAATGCACTAACGATTGCAGTTAACCCTATGTTCCTATCTCTATTTGTAAAGAATTTGATATTACTGAAGTTGGCCCCCCACCGAAAATCTTGAATAAATCCCAAAATATGGTAGCACTAACGTTACTGCTCAGTGTGTTTAAGTGAACTAACGATGCACTAACGATTGCCGCTAACCTCATGTTTCTACCTCTATTTGTATAGAATTTGACATTTCTGAAGTTGGCCCCCCCACCAAAAATCTTGAATAAATCACAAAATATGGTAGCACTAACGTTAGTGCTTAGTGCGTTTAGGTGCACTAACGATGCACTAACGATTGCCGTTAGCTCTACGTTTCTACTTCTATTTGAATAGAATTTGGTATTTCTGAAGTTGGTCCCCCCACCAAAAATCTTGAATAAATCACAAAATATGGTAGCACTAACGTTAGTGCTTAGTGCGTTTAGGTGCACTAACGATTGCCGCTAACCTCGTGTTTCTACCTCTATTTGTATAGAATTTGGTATTTCTGAAGTTGGCCCCCCCACCAAAAATCTTGAATAAATCACAAAATATGGTAGCACTAACGTTAGTGCTTAGTGCGTTTAGGTGCACTAACGATGCACTAACGATTGCCGCTAACCTCGTGTTTCTACCTCTATTTGAATAGAATTTGATATTTCTGAAGTTGGCCCCCCCACCAAAAATCTTGAATAAATCCCAAAATATGATAGCACTAACGTTAGTACTTAGTGCGTTTAAATGCACTAACAAAGCACAAACGATTGTTGCTAACCACATGTTTCTACATCAATTTGTATGGAATTTGATATTTCTAACGTTGACATCTAACCAAAAATCTTATATATAAAAGAGAACGCACAAATCCTTTGTTCCCTCATCACGCTAATACGGCTGAACCAATTTCTTTCATTTTTGGGGGGTTATTAGGATTTGGACCCTAGATGGTTTTTATCATATCACTTTAATTTTCAATTACCAGTGTCTTGAGATAATTGACCATTCAAGTGTCCATAACGTACAAATCCTTTGTTAGTTCATCATAGGTAAAAATAAACGTATTTATATGCAACCCGCATGACCGTGTCACTCGGCGGGTTAACATAAATGACAGGCGATATAATGTTAACATTTATTGCAATCTACTATGGTTTTTATCATATCACTTGAAAGCGAAAAAGTAAAAATTATCTAATTAACAAGGTTTATTGCGTTCCGGGGTGACCCCAGCGAAGCGGGGTGAACGCTGCTAGTCTTGAATAAATCCCAAAATACGGTAGAACTGACATTACTGCTTACTGCGTTTAAGTGCACTAACAATGCACTAACGATTGCAGTTAACCCTATGTTCCTATCTCTATTTGTAAAGAATTTGATATTACTGAAGTTGGCCCCCCACCGAAAATCTTGAATAAATCCCAAAATATGGTAGCACTAACGTTACTGCTCAGTGTGTTTAAGTGAACTAACGATGCACTAACGATTGCCGCTAACCTCATGTTTCTACCTCTATTTGTATAGAATTTGACATTTCTGAAGTTGGCCCCCCCACCAAAAATCTTGAATAAATCACAAAATATGGTAGCACTAACGTTAGTGCTTAGTGCGTTTAGGTGCACTAACGATGCACTAACGATTGCCGTTAGCTCTACGTTTCTACTTCTATTTGAATAGAATTTGGTATTTCTGAAGTTGGTCCCCCCACCAAAAATCTTGAATAAATCACAAAATATGGTAGCACTAACGTTAGTGCTTAGTGCGTTTAGGTGCACTAACGATTGCCGCTAACCTCGTGTTTCTACCTCTATTTGTATAGAATTTGGTATTTCTGAAGTTGGCCCCCCACCAAAAATCTTGAATAAATCACAAAATATGGTAGCACTAACGTTAGTGCTTAGTGCGTTTAGGTGCACTAACGATGCACTAACGATTGCCGCTAACCTCGTGTTTCTACCTCTATTTGAATAGAATTTGATATTTCTGAAGTTGGCCCCCCCACCAAAAATCTTGAATAAATCCCAAAATATGATAGCACTAACGGTAGTGCTAAGTGTGTTTAAGTGCACTAACGATGCGCAAAGTTTTGTGAAAATATGTCTGCATAAAGATGGGTGGGGGGGCTAACTTGGCTAAGTTGGCCCCCCCACCAAAAATCTTCAATATTTCGTAAACGCTGACAGCACTAACGTTAGTTCTGAGTGCACTAACGTGCACTAACGATGCACTAACGATGTGCAAGGTTTGGCGTAATTTGGGAGAGGTGGGGGGCCAACTTCAGGCACGTGTTCTCGAAGGCATTTTTCGCCTTTGAGGAAAACTGAACGTAAATCAAACTTAGTATATAATAAGCAAAGTTTCAAGTATCTATTTTGTATACAGTGTCAGAAATCTACGCCATAATGTATTCAAACTATGTTCTCAAAATCGGAAATTATACAAAGAAACAGATTATGTACGTACAGTGCCCAGTGTCCCCTACAGGGGACACCTTCTACTTTTTGCAAAATTATAAGTACTTTTATTCATTTGTAACCAAACCTTACATTTTATATGTGAACATGAATGTTTCAAGATAATAAATCAAGAGTTTAAAAGAATATAGTTACCTGTTTCCTTTCTTGGCAGCAATCTTCATAAAGTGAAGTGTGCAAACAGCCACTCACCCCGCAGAATGCGTAATTCTGTACTTCGTATCTCCACCGCTAGGTGGATCTGAAATCGCACAGTAGTGCCAGGTGATCTTCAGACTAGATACATTCCAAAACTCCAAACATAACCGAAATACTTCCTTCAGGTGAAAAGTAGGAGACATTTAAACTGCTATCCCCTGTAGGGGACACCGGGCTTTCCCGGGTTAATACAGTGACACATACCAAATAAGCTTCCTCTGCCATCTGCACGTACATTTCCAAATTTAAACTCCTACGTACTGTTCTGTGGTTCGATGACAACCCATTTTACACAACAACTCAATTCTATCAGAAATGATGTTTTTACTATTATGCTTGCCCGAGCCGCTCAAGCATAATTCGACACAAGTGCACCAATTTTTCTGATTTATTTCTTGTTTGAAAGAGTACACTTTGGCGGTGGATTCATGAACTTTCATAGAATTTGATGATAGTCTTCCGAGCAAGACCGTGAAACTTTTCAAAGGCTGACAATGTTAATGTGGTAATTAACGAACATCATTGTGTGGATGTTTACGGATAACTTGAACATAGATCGACCAGTTTTGATCACTCTTTTCAGTTTAAAAGATTATACTTTTTCGCAGGGTTCAAGGAATTTTATTAGGATTTAATGAGTCTTTGTAGTTAATCGATGGAACCCCTAAACGGCTGATAGAGTTAATATCGTGTGTATATTCACGAACAATTCCATAACGCATAGATTGATTAAAAAGTATTTATTTGGTCACATATTTCGTAGGGTGATTGATTCTGTAAGAAGATTAGTGTATTGAATTTAGTTTAGGTATCTAACTAAACTAAGAGATCCCAATCATTTTTTAAACTAAGAACATACTTTATTGAACATTCACAACATCGAGAGACATTTGTGTGACTTTTTATTAATAATATAAATAATATAAATTAATAATAATGTAAACTTATACGTTTTAGTGGTTCTATATAGTACGGAGCATCATAACTGCCGCTGGAGGTGTTTACTGATACAGTTTGCCTCAAACTTCATTTTAAGTAGTTATTATTAAATCCTGCATAACGTTTAAGTTCAAAAATGTCATGACAACGTATAGGGGTGCGCAACACACCAGTTGGGAGCTTTTGAAGTAAACTATTGGGTTAACGAAAAAGAAGAAAAAATGAAACAAACTAAAAAAAAGTATCAGACTTTAAAAACGAGTAAAAAGCAAAAAAAAAAAAATCTAAAATATATTACTAACCAACCTCAACGAAAAACTCTAAAAAAGCAGTAAATAATGTAAACACTAAAAGCAGAGAATAATGATAACAAAGCGCTTAAAAGTAGAAAATACATAAATGTTTTAAAAAATATGTTAACACCAGTGAGAACTTAATAAATAAACAAATTGATTAATAAATAAATAAAGAACACTTATCTCAACACCCACAGTAATAACCCTTTTCAAATTTTCTATAATACCTTTTCCCAAGTCGAGGACATAATCCTTGGGTGGGGCTAGCTTACGTTAGGAAAAAAAAAGTTTAAAACGAATGTTGCATCTTTACGATCGTGAAATGCTTATGATCTTCCCGGTGTATTTACAACTCACCAATTTTGGAAAAAAAAAAAAAAAAAAAGGAAATTTTTGAGTTACGTCCCATGGTTATGCCGGCTAGGCTAAAGGAGTCGGTGATGATAAACAATGGTGGAAATGTAGGAATGAAGAAAGCATATGTATATGGGCTGTTTCAAAACAACATCGACAACGTTTGGAAGGTGATCCCTGACACCAAGATAAGACAAAAAATATAGATCAACCTGGGTGAGCAAATGCTTCCTTTCGGAGTTATAGGCTCCCGAAAACATGAAAAAAAAAAAAAAAAAGAACTTTAAAGGTCAATAGCTCCAAAACTATGGGATCTATCGTAATCGGCTCAAGACTTCACTTTATCCAAATATCCACATTTCAGAATGCTGTGATACTTCCGCCGCAATTTTTAATGAGATAATTAGTGAGTACGTCAAATGATATGCCCATAGCCAAACTCCCTCTATAAAAATTGTTGCATGAGTACCTTAGGATTCTGAAACATTATTTTTGGATAGGGCACATAATTTTCCTAAATGAAACCTTGACCCGACTACGGTAGGTGCCATAGTTTCGGAGCTATAGACCTTTAAAATTCTTTTTTTTTTCATGTTTCGGCAGCCTATAACTCTGAAAGGAATCATTTGTATACCCAGCTTGGTCTATACTTGGTGTCAGAGATCCCCTCTCAAACGTTATCGGTGCTGTTTTGAAACACACATTATCTATCTATCTATCTATCTATCTATCTATCTATCTATCTATCTATCTATCTATCTATCTATCTATCTATCTATCTATCTATCTATCTATCTGTCTGTCTGTCTGTCTGTCTGTCTATATATATAACATAAAATTCTTTAGTTGCAAGGAATAAAAGAGAATCAAACGAACAAGTGTTTTTACTACTGTTAATAATAATATTTATAATAATAATAATAATAATAATAATAATAATAATAATAATAATAATAATAATAATAATAATAATAATAATAATATTTATAATAATAATAATAATAATAATAATAATAATAATACAATATAAAAAGGCAAATACCAGGTAATAACTTCCGTAAATTCTTCTTGTTGAAACAGTATTCTATTCTGACTTCATTGTTGTTGTTTTAATGAACACAATATATTATGCAATACAGTTTCAATGACTATAGTTACACTGGAAACACACGTAATCAGAACAACTTCCGCACTAGCACATTCATTTTGTAGCCTGACTAATCACTTTACCTAGACGTTAATCAGTTAATTGTAACAAGAAACATTAGTACCTGAAACTAAAGAATTTATACTGTTCTGAATTGCCAGTCTTTCTCTACAGTTTTAAGTTTAATCGCTTTCAAGTTTGTATGCATTAAAAAAAATAAAATAAAATAAAAAAATAAACATCTGAATTTAATTGCTACGTAAAATATTTTTAAATGTTGCCTTTCGTATTAGCTGAGTTCGGCAACCTATTTTAAATATAATGTTTTACGTATGCGTTTTAATATTTTGGTGTATTTCACGTGATTTTATACGTGATCAAAAATCAATGTATGCTTTTCTTATCCCTTGTAAAAAGGTCTGTTCCAAGGTCAGCAATTAGACGGTGACCTGAGAACGTTCACCATACTAGGAATTTTAATTTTTTGAATTCCGGAATTCGAAAAAGTTCCGGAATTCGGAAAAATTCCGGAATTCAGAAAAATTCCGGATTTCGGAAAAAAATTTTTTCTTTTTGTAATCCTAAGAATTTTGTTCAAATGCAAACGAACAAATTTCCTTTTTGTAATCCTAAGAATGTATGATGCAAGTTAAGCTGAAACTTACATCCTAAAGTATACACTACTCAATCTTCCCATGGTTAATGAGGTGTAGTCCAAAAGTACGATGTACTCCTAATATTTAATTTTTGTTTTACTGTGATATTGTCCAGAGGTAATACATATATCACATTGAGATAAATAACTTGACATAATGAAGATGTTATCTTACGTAGTTTTCCAGAAAATCGTGAGAAACGAATTTTTATGAAGTTAAAATATGCGTCGCTTGTTGCCAGTGTGATGCAATTGATAACTTTTATGCTGGAATAGTCTTATTATTATTATTATTATTATTATTATTATTATTATTATTATTATTATTATTATTATTATTATTATTATTATTATTATTATTAATCGTTTATGTACTGTAAAAGAAAAATATGAACCGTTAAGTAGTAGATTTTATCTGTTGTTTTTTGATATCTTCTAACAGTAATAAAAAACTGCTTGTAAATACGCAATGATTATCAAGGACAATGGCATATTAATGTAAGGACTACTCTGCAGACTAGCAATAAACAATAAACAATAACAGATAAACAGTAGTTGCAAAAAAAAAAAAAAAAAGTAACTAACTTGGGCATGTCAGAATGTTCGCGAGAATATAAGGACGCATTGAGACTCTAGCAAAGATACTCAAAGGGCCGTACGATGGAGGTATTAACGCTAATGTTAATGGCACTAATGAGCACTTACTTGCTCTAACGGTTAACCTCATTTTTGAGATGATTCTTAGAAGCGGGCATGTTGGCATGCAGTTAGAAGACATATCCATTATTTAAAATGCACACGTTATCTGTGGAGTACTAACGATTTGTCGCTATCGAACACTAACGTCACTATCGAACATTAACATAGCACTAGCGACATTTAAAGTCGAAATTGGAGTCTGACATAAGTGGCTTGTCAACTTCACGGACATTATATTTTCCTTGAATGCGAGAATTTTGCGCCCGTGAAATTTGCGCCCTACCACAAAAATAGGAAAAAATGCGCTCGCAATATATTTGCACTGGGATGATTGCGCCCTACCGCAAAAAGAGGGGAAAATGCGACGGCTATATATTTGCACTGGGATGTTAGCGCCCTACAATTCAACTTATTTTTGTATTGTGTAAAGTAACTTCCACTCACACTTGAACTAGGCTTGCCTCTCATAGTCTCAGTGAGTTACTCCATCCGTTATAATATTCCGAACAAATGAAAAATATACAATTTTAGTTCACTAAAGGGCAATCCATACAAATACAATTTTTCATTATACTACAAAATTTACAATAAAAGTATAAATGACTGATATATAATTATTTATTAATATAACCAAAGAGTATAATTTAATTTACAAAAGGATGTTTGGCTCTACCCAGATATCTCTGTTCACAATCCTTGCGAGTTGTTTGGCTTTTCAGGACACAAAATATAGAAAAGAAAATGTAAAGTGAATGTAAAATCAGTTCAGTAATATTATCAAGAAAACTATGTACAGTGTGTTTACTTGCTGGAATTACACTTCAAACACACAATTGCGTTCAGTCGTTCTTTCAGAAAAAATGTTCCGGGGGGCACACTTAGTATTCCGGAGGAGGTCGCTGCTGGTACTATTCTATTTATTATTATATTATAGACGTATTATTTTGGTCTCCTCCGAGGGGGCACTCTGAGAGCTCTGGGGAGGCCAGTGTTGCCCCAAAATCATCTCCGGAAGAAGCAGTGATTGCGTTGATCCGTTGTGTTCTTTTGGCTTATATTGAAGTTTATTCTCCCCTTATATAGCCACAATGAAAATAAATCACAAATGGCATGGTTGTGGGGGGAGGATTGTTTATGCTATAATGTCAGCCCCTCCGAGCAAATGCGTAAGCTCCAATAGGTTCTTTTATTTCGCAGGGCTCAAACTTCCCGGTGCAGGTACATCGCAGGTGCAATTTTCCCTGTTCTTGAGGTAGGGCGCAAATTTCCCAGACGCAAAATTCTCGACACCGTTCGAATGACCTCGGAAGACTATATCTTTTTCAATACTTTTTTATATTTTTTTACTCGAGATTTCTTCATAGCTTCTTATTAAAATACCTACTAATATATCCTCATTTTATTGTCCTAACCAATCAATATGGGTATGTTGTCAGTAAAATATTTAGATTGATCGAGCCTCTGGTGTGTAACCACAGTATTTCATATCATCTCTCCATTAGAAATCTTGGCTAAACGAAACAATATATGTTGCCAATAAAATAGTTTAGAATGATTGAGCCCCTGGAAATAACCACAGTATTTCGTGACAGACCCCCCCTTCCTATTACCATATTCTAGCTACGTGCCTGACTCAGCTAATTCTCTACATTCTTTACCAAGCACACATTTTCTAAAGCGGAAAATGCTCTCTAAATACCAAAGCTCATTATTTTCAGCAGATGCACAAATTGGGTAACATTCTATCTACATGAATGTTATATATGCCAATTACTGGAAACCGCTTCTCGCTATCTATTACCATATTTACTATATAATGATTAACGTTAAAACCGGAAATGGTTGATTTGTACCGCTTCCGGTTTGAATATTACATTCATCAGGGAACTCGATTCTTAACTATTGACTCTGTACATCGTGGCCAAAATTGATGGTAATCCATCAGATAGTTCTTGAGACTGTTTGTTTCACTGACGGACAGAATGAATATATGGCTATAGAGTTTTGATAAACTAAATTCGTTAATGAGTGATGATGGAACAAATATAAGAAAGGGAACCAAGAGTAGGCCTACCACCGGAAAAATTTTCGAACACAAAATTAGCCATCAAAAACCCACATGTCCTGGGTTAGAATACCATAGATGAAAACTCTACCACTGAGTCATCAATCTCCCGCTTATTAGTTTTATTAATTATTATATTAATATATATTAATGAATGCCTGCTTATGTTAATTATTGAACAATTACATTGTATACTTCGTAAAGTCAAAAATTGTAAATTTGTATTTACTGTACATACAGTGAGCGCAGAAAGTGTTCGTACACCTATGTTATTGAAACGAGAATGCCTGCGAAAAAGAAACAGAAAATTTAAGAAGTGTAATAACACACACAATATGAATAATGAAAACTAAGCTTTATGAATATATCAATAAAGAACCACAAAGACAAGTTTAATGTTCAGAAAGTAAATAAATTTCGTAGAAAGTGTATAGAGTAGACGCAAAAAGAGATCGTACACCTGACGTACGAATACGAAACAAAGATACCACAACTGGGATTCACTAGTATTCACCTGAGTATACACCTCTGTATAGCATGACGAATAACAGAATGAGTTTAGTTGTGAATAGGAGTGAAAAAACTGCACGGTAGGCTGTCAAAATGGGAAGCAACCGAACAGAAACAAATGAGGAGACAAGAAAAGTAATTATTAAATTGCATAAGAAAGGTAAGTCTTTGAGAAAGATAGCAAACCTTGCAGACAGGCCTCGTTCAACAGTACAAACAATAATTGCGATGTATAATGTTTCTATCACTGTGCGAAAAAAAAACAAAAAAACTGGAAGACCAAGAGTGTTGAGTGTACAAGATAAACGTTACATTATTAGGGAAAGAAAAAAGGTTCCGAAAAGTAGTGCTGTGCAATTGGCAATGGATCTGGAAACACGCGGTGTTAAAGTATCAGCCAGTACAGTGCGGAATATTTGCAGGGTATCATGGTCGGATAGCCAGGAAAATGTTATGGGTGAACAAGACAAATCGTATAAAGATACTAAAGTTTGAAAAAGAGTATAAAGATAAGGGATCAGGCTTCTTTCTGGAATAGGGTCATATTTTCGGACGAAAGTAAATTTAATCTTATCGAATCCAATGGGAGGCGTATGGTATGGCGCAAGGTGAATACATAGATGAATCCTCAAAATCTCGTCCCTAAAGTAAGACACGGAGGAGGGTCCGTGCTCGCCTGGGGTTGTATGAGTGCCTCAGGAGTGGGTCGTCTCCACTTTATCGATGGAGTGATGATCCACAAAGTGTATATTAACATATTAAAGGAAAATCTCCATACTAGTTCGCAGAAAACAATTTATTGTTCAGCAAGGCAACAACTCCAAACATACAGCGGAAAATACTCGATTGTGGCTACTCTATAATACCTTGAAACAGCTTCGCACACCTCCCCAATCCCCAGACATGAACCCCATATAACATCTATGGTCTGTTCTGGAGACAAGAATCAGAAGGCACAGCTTCTCTACCAAAGAAGGCCTAAGAAAAGCTATTCAAGAAGAATGGGACATAATCAGTCCCGAAGCTACAGAACTACGAACTACTACAGGTGAAATCAATGCCACGAAGACTACAGACAATCATTAACGCACAGGGTAATCCCACAAAATATTAAATAACGTAATATACTTTATAAGCATTAATTCAATCATAAGTGTACGGTGACTTTTTGCGTTTACAAAAAAGGAATTCTCTCTTTTCTTCTTAACAAAACAGTGATTGTCTTTGTTTGGCCTTTCTCTTGTATATAGAAATAAAATGTATAAATGTGTAGTCTTAATTCTGGTTATATATATATTTTCCACCTCCCGTTCTCATGCTAGCTGTTTCCAATATAAAGTATGCACGGTGTACGAACACTTTCTGCGCTCACTGTAGGTATGTTGACAATAAGCGAATGTTATTAGAATATTTGTTGAGATTTATTTTCCTTCACTGCCTTTCGCCTGGTTAAAAAGTAGTTTGCAGTGCTTTGGAGGAGCTGCAGGTGGAAACGCGATAATGTTTGAGACATACCGGCGACTTTTTTGTGTGTGAAAATAAGACCTTCCTCATAAAGCAGTAAATAACTGCAGTAGCAATTGTCTACGTAAGTGATAAAGACATATCTAACTACAAGAAACTAATACAGTATATATATTCATTATTGTGTTTCTCTTTTAACAGCTACTAGCTAGGGATGGCCAATTCCAGAATTTTTACTTTCCGGAATCCGGAAAGTAAAATCGATAAAATTCCGAATTTTTTCTAAATTCCGGATTTTTTCCGAATGTCGGAATTTATCTGAATTCCGGAATTTTTCCGGAATCCGGAATTTTTCCGAATTCCGGATTTTTCTGAATTCCGGAATTTTTCTGAATTCCAGAATTTTTCCGAATTCCGGAATTTTCCCGAATTCCGGATTTTTTCTGAATTCCGGAATTTTTCCGAAATCCGGAATTTTTCCGAATTCCAGAAAGTAAATTTTCCGATTCCAGAAAACAAAATTTCCGGAATCCGGATTCCGGAAAATTTTGGCCATCCCTAATATATATATATATATATATATATATATATATATATATATATATATATATATATATATATATATATATATATATATGTGTGTGTGTGTGTGTGTGTGTGTGTGTGTGTGTGTATGTAAATTTAAAGTGAACTATATCTTCCTTTCTTAAACACGGGTAGAATACGGAATACTAGTAGTCCTATTTATTGGTTGAGTTGATATTGAGTTTAACGTCCAGTTCAGCAGTGAAGCTACGTGAGATGTGGACCTACTGATTAACGTGGAATCCGAACCACATGAGCTCCAGTCGGGAATCGAACCCGTGTCTTCAGTGCCAAAAGCGCGTACGCTAACCGCTTAGCCACAAGGGAGCTTCGTCCTATTTATTGGATTGTGTATTGTGTTCATGAGAGTAACCAAAGAAACAAATCACAGTTTAATGTTTAATCTATGTGTGGTTTAAAAGAGTTAGATTATAGATGCATATTTTAACAATAAATAGGACGATCATTTGATATTGTTTCACTCAATAATAATAATAATAATAATAATAATAATAAACCTTATATCAGTAAAATCAATACGCGGTTTGTATTCTTATTCTGAAATATTGCGATAACTTCTACCAAAGAGATAACAAGCTGACGATTATATTTATTAGTAATTTAACAAAGCCTTTTTGCATCATATAGCGAGATTTTTTTTAAAATAAAAGCGCTTACTGAGCGTTATCTTACCTGTACATTAGCAGTATGATGGTCAGCATTATACCGAGGCGGACTGCTTCAACGAGTAATCTGAAGTGCAGGTCGAATATACTGACCGTGAGAGCGAATATCAGTTCACGATAGTAGGACAATGGTGGGAAAGTTACAGGAAGCTAAACGGAGGCATCCAATTCCAACTTTATTCAATGAATTTGAAAGAATTTGTATTTCTTAGCAGGCCAGAGGAAGTTACTATAAATCTTCCAAAGAAGTAGTAATATTATTCAACAATTCAACTTACATAGTAATATCTTCAACGAACATGGTTTAAAGAGCTCTCTAGTGGCTATATGGTTGGCGTGTTCGTTTTTGGAACTGGAGTCTTGGGTTAGAATCCCGGTTAGAGTTCATGAGGTTCGGACCCCACATTAACCTGTAAGTCCACGTCTCATAATGCCATCGATACTAAAAGGGACGATAAATGCTAATAAAATAGACTAATACGGTTAAAAAAGTATGCGAGTTTTGTTTCACATTGTAAAACTACGGTAGAATTTCAAACTATGATCAAGCAATATTGATACCGGAAGTAGTACGTTTATCAAGCAAGTTTTGTTTCTCATTGTAAAATCACAGTAGAATTTCAAACTATGAGAACGAAATATTGAAACCGAAAATAGTACGTCTGTCAAGCGAGTTTTGTTTCATATTGTAGAACTACGGTAGAATTTTAAACTATGAGGAAACAATATTGAAACCAGATTTATCACATCTGGTTCCAATAGGGAGATAAGGTCGGAATAATGCTTCTTCTAAGGGTGATGAATCCATATCAAACAGTTTCTCGCTATCTCTTACATGTTGTGCACTTTAGGAATCGATATTAAAACCGGAAGTTGTACTAGTGCTGACTGTTTCTGGTTTCAATATAAGAAGAAAAAGCTGAAGTGAAATATATTCTTGCGATACCAAATCTATATCCAAAAGTCTATTTGTTGCCACCTATACAATATTTTTTTCGATTATGGGAATAAAAATTGAAACCGGAAGCGATGAATTTCTACAGCTTTCGATTTTAGAATAGATATAAAAGCACACATCCTAAGTTCCAACTTGGACATAATGTTCTATTGCTTTCTTTGCTTGCATGCTCACTTAATCTCTCATCCATTGATCACATCTGACCCACAACCTTTGATTGCACAAGGTCTCGTACACCAGAGACCTCCCTAAGCTGTAATTGATGAACTTTGAAGACATGTAGTAGACTCACCCAAAGTTTCATTCTATTTATGCCATGTGTGTCGTAGCCGTTCTGGACAACCATCGTGGGCTTCTTGGTCACTGATCTCTTGACGTTTGCTACGTTCTAGCACACTATTACATATCGTACAGAGATGTGAATATAGCAATTTCAAACTCAAATCTTAAACTATTTATGTACTGCATTTGAAGCTGCTGTCTCTTTTCCTTCTTGGTATTGCACGTTTAATGTTCAGCAAGGTATTTTTAGTGTTTTGTCCAGCTCTTTTGATGTAGCGAGACATCAATTTTTGATTTGTCCAGAAAGAGAAAAGAAAGGAAACAAGAAGAAACAATTGAAATGTTAGAATTATATAACTGAATATAGATTGTATAACCTTGAACCATTAATATTATAGATCAATACTTATCTGTCTTGTGTGCGAACGTAAATGATCCGAATTAAACAAAATTAATGTTTTATCTTTTAATAATATCATAACAAAAAGCAAAATTAAAGATCGAAATATGTAACATCCTACGACCCCTACTCATTCCACGTAAGGCCGATAGGCAATCAAAACAAACTCTTCTGCGCTTTGATTTTGCAAACAGAAAACTAAATGAAATCAAATCTTTCGGTTTAACGTCCGAAGATTATGTCCATTACGCTAAGAGAGGGAGGATTAGGTGAGTGAATGATGATGCAATCATTTGTGGAATGAGAATGCGGTATGAACCAGGGGAAACTCCGAGAGAGCTCACAGGCACGATGTTGTCCAGTGAAAACATACTTAGCCGGGGAAGGAACCAGGGACCCTAAGGACGAGAGGTAACTACTCTACCACTGAGACACTGTGTTCCTGAATTATCCAAAAAAGAGAAGGCAAGTCGCTGATCTTGTCAGGGAGGGAAACATTTTGTACGATTTCTTATTGTGGAAGCGAGCGGTCCTGGGTTCGAATCCCGGTGGGGACACCCGGTCGGAAAAATGTGACAGCTTTTCAGACCATCTATCTTGAATGAGCATTTCCTGGGTTTTCCTCATTCTGCAATCGGGATGGTCCTAATATAATAGCCCCAAGCCACTTCCTTTCTTTCCATTTCTCTCTTCCTCCCCAATTCATCGGATATTGTGATCGCTAAGACACGTCATCCCTCTTACGTGGCAGACTAATATGATCGTAGCAGCAGAAAGCTCAGAAATCTCATTCCTAATCCTAGTTCTTTATTGTGCAACATCTAATTAATAATCATCATTCCTTCCCACTTGCCAATGAAAAGACATTCCTGAACCTTTCAGCCACCATCAACCCCTACTACCAACAACAACTATACAGTATTGACTCCGAAATCCGAATGCTCCAGAAACTTCGAATCCAAATGTAATATTGGAGCAAAGTTTGCTTGCATTATATCCTAATTTGGAATCTAAACGCTCAGCATTTTGTTCGAGCGCGTACGTTCTCCCAGTGTTCATAGTCTAAGGGGTTTATGACAAATAAGGACTGTAGAACGAAAGAAAACTCATAGAAAGCTATTTTTGCTGAAATATGTTCTTTAAGATAACCTTATCCACCGGCGAAAAGTCCCATACAGGGAACATAGCATCATCTTGTGAAAATGGTAGGGAATTCATGTACTCTGCTTTCTCCTTATTTAAAAAGTTTTTTTCAGTTGAAGGAGAAAACTGGTAAAAAACTAACTATTGCCGAGAATATTTTCAAGGATCCCCTTATCCACTGGTAAAGATCCCGAAGAATCCCATCTGGAAACACACAACCATCTTTCAAAAATGGCGACAAAAACGTACGGTCTACCTCTTTTCCGTTTTACTGTTGCTTCAGAGGGAAACATTGTGCAACATTCTTATTAACTTTGGAATACCGAAAAAAAAACTAGTTAGATAATCCCATAGTAAAATCAAAAAAAAAAAAAAAAAAAAACTAGTTAGATAATCCCATAGTAAAGTCCAATAGGAAAGTATCTATTCATGAGCTTCTACGTTGAGAATGGCCTGAAACAAAGATATGGGTTGTCTCTATTATTATTTAATTTTGTTCTTTTTAATACACCAGAAGGAAAATCAAAGATAGCACCCAGGGTCTAAAGCTGAATGGTATTCACAAGGTTATAGCGTATGCTGAAAATGTGATATGATAGGGATGAAACGAGAATTATAAAAGAAATGGAGAGGTTTTATTAAACACTTAGGATTTAGGATTTAGATTTCTGTGCTTTCGACAACTGTGGCCATGTAGCCCGTCACGGAAGAGGGATGACGTCCCCTGGCGAGCACACTATCCGGGGAAAGGGAAGGAAGGAAGTGGCCTGGGATCAGTAAGTTAGATACCGCCCCGGCATTTGCCTGGTGTAAACGAGGAAAACCCAGGAAAACCTCATTCAGGATGGCTAGCCTCAAAATGCTTTTACACATCCCAACCGAGAGCGCCCACCGGAAATCGAACTTGGGATCCACTTATCCCAACTTCGTGGAACAACGTGGAGCCACTCATTAAACATTTGTAGGGACATGGGTTAAGAAGCAAATGCAGAGAAAACTAAATACATTGAAATTTGCCGGTATCGTAATATTGCAAATTATGGATAGACCTACATCAAAGTATCAAATAATACTTTCAACAAAATGGACACTTTCAAATATCTAGGATAGACCAAAACCATATCCACGAAGAAATTAAACAACTGAAAGGAGGGAATTCGTGTTATTATTTAATTCAAAATCTTCTAGAATTCTGTCGAAGCATGTGTATTTTAAAATTGATGATATAAAACGATAATCATGCCTGTTGTGTTGTATGATTGCGAAACATGGTCGCTTACTCTGAGGGAAGAACTTAGATTGATAGTATTTGAGAATGAAACCCGGAGACAAATATTCGAACCTAAGGGGAACGGGAATGGAGAATGTCGGAAACTTCATAATGAGGAACTATATAATTTGTGCCTTTTACCAAACATTGTTAGAGTCATGAAGTCTGAGAGACTCAGGTGGGCAGGTCATGTACCTAGAATGGAAGAAAGTAGGAAAACCTTCAAAGGTTTAACAGGAAAACCATTTCGAATACGACCATTAGGAAGACTTAGATGGGAGGATAATATTAAGATGGATCTCGCAAAAACAGGAATACAAAGTAGAAACTAGATCCAGGTGGCTAAAGGACAGAAATCAATGGAAAGCTTTTGGGAATGTGGTATTGAACCTAAGGGTTTCATAGGCCATAGAGTTAGATAGATAGTTTACCGCTTCTAGTAGAAGAAAAAACTGATAGAAAGCTAATTATTGCTGGACTTTCTTCTATAAGATCCCCTTATTCTCTGAACAAATCCCACATGGAGAACATGCCACCATATTTCAAAATGGCGAAGAGTTTGAAACTTAGTTGATTTCCACTTAAAACACTATTTGGGCGTAAAGAAAACCGCATGATGTTCATCATTCAGTAGCTAGAAGAAAATATAACCACATAAAATGAACTGAACCATTCTTATACAAATAATATAATATACAAGCTGAAGTTATATTCCTTGTGATTTAATTGGTATACAAGTGTTAGAGCATAATCGTCACCTGAGATTCAATATCGCGTAAGTAACATTTTACCAATTTTGCAGGAGAGACACAAAACTGAAAGCTTGCTTCAGCTTCATTATACGCGGCATTACTTCAAGGAAATAACAGAACCACTTGTCGCGATATAGGTGTACTACTTAACCATACTATACTTAAGACGTAGCTGGACGATCAAAAGTAGTCCCCATTAGCATCGACGACCTTCTGCCACGTTCTGTAAGGCCACTGATTCTATCGCTGTAGAACTTGGTGGGACGTGAAGCGAAGAAGGTATCAAGTTCATTCTGCACTTCTTCTAGGGATTTGAACTGGCGTCCTCTAAGATGATTGTCCAAGGAATAGAACAGGTGATCGGACGATGCAATGTCCTAGGAGTATGGCGGATGTAAAAGTGTTTGACATCTAAGACGCAAAATGATGTCCCGGGTCGTCATAGCAACGTGGGGTTTAGCGTTGTCCTGTAACAGGAGGACTTCTTTGCGATTCAGAAGCGTTGTCTCCAGAGTTTTGTGATTTTTCTTGAACACGACTCAACTGCTGACAGTACACAGTTACATAGATGCTCTGACCAGATAGTAGTTCCCGATGCACGACGCTGAAAGCAGTCCACCAAACACACAGGAGGATCTTCGTCTGGTGCAATGCTGGTTTCGGCTGTTTTGGAACCGGTTTATGGGACACTACCAATGATGACGGTGCCGCACAGTGGGGCGAAACCAGACAATTCTTGGCAAAAATTCGAAAACTGAAGTAAAAGATTGACTCGATATAATTTGTTATAATGAAACCTTAATAGTGTACACATAAGATAGTGTGCAGGAAAGGAAGTGATAGCAGCTTACAATGAGCTCATGGCTCGTGTAAACTTGGTTATTCGCCGAAGCCAGAGAGGCACTGCTTAGTGACAGAAGATAGGAAGTTGACTATGAATGCAACTATACCTGCATTGCGTATAGATATTCAGTGGCTGGTAAACATGGTGACACGACCCACATGTATGTATCGTTTTGCATATTTAGAATGTTGATGTAATGTGTAGTAGTACTACTTAATATCATATTTGAAAAATGATGTGGTACTGAAAACATATAAACTATGGTCAAACGATAGAATGGCCTTTTAGTAGACAATATGGCATTTTAGTAGATTATATATCTGTGATTTTTTAATATGTCATAGTAGAAGCATTGTACTTACTGTATGCAAAGAGAAAATCTACACATGTTTGTACTTTTGGAAAACATAGCGCATGAAAATGTTTTAGGAAAAACGCATTCTGCATGTAGTGCTGCTTTTGAATTCAGCTGAGATGAATGTGAGAGCAAGTGTAAGCTTATTAGACGTGTGATTCTCATGCACACACTGACAAAGTTGAATATAAGTCGATTCCGGGAATTTTGTCCCCAGACCTCGTTGAGGGCTTCGGTCCCAGGCCCCATCTTGTCCGGAACATCTAGTCATACTTTTCTGGCATTCACCAACAGAACTAAACTCTAGACAACCATATTTAGTTAATGGGTGGCGACATTTAAAATACCAATGTCTGCTAAACAATCTACGGGCCATAAGGCAGCACCATATTAAAATTCAGTTTTTTTTTTTTGTGATGAACCTCCACTCACTCCACCTCGGAATGCTCCAATCAAACCCCTAACATGAGCCCACGTATTGCAAGATGCAATAAATGAAGCAACCTGAACAGGTTACCAATGAGTGTAAATAATAATATGTTTAATATATCTGATAATATATTCATATTGAGAACTTGTGATGAGATAATTTTTATGTGTTGAAGCATCCTCCCAACTTTGAAATAATTTTGAGAAGAAGAACTTTTCTTTAATTTTATTATTCTTCAGTTGTAAATTAAATAATTTTACTCTTTCGTTTCATGCGCAAGAATGTAAGCCAATCGTAAATTGCCATATCAAAGTATATTGCCACTGCGTGTGTCGATGCCAATCATATAATCTGTTATATAATTTAGGCGGGAATATAAGGAATATAATTTTTTGATGAAATAATGACGAAATAACATAAATATTTCAGTCCACGGATCTTCTTTCACACTTTCAAAGACATGTTCATATAGTGGATCTTTGTGCCACCCAAAAACTGTACTTTTTGTTGTTGTTTGCTTCTGAATTTAATTTATGTCCAAATCTTTATTCTGTATACTTAATACATTATTGAAGCCACTGCACACACCGAACTAATTGGTTATCTACAATTTTCTGCTTCATATTGCGCTTTCCTACTTTTTGACAAGAATTCAATGCTTTGGCCCCACTGTGCGCTGTAGAGCTTCATACAGGACCCACTTCTCATCACATGTCAACACCCTATCCAGAAATGACTCCTTCTTCAGACGAGACAGCAAAGAAACACAGATGTCTGCTCGTCATGCCTCCTGGCACGGAGTCAAATCATGTGGGATCCATCAACCCAACTTGTAGTGCTTCCCAAGTTGATGGAGGTGCTACGGAATGGTTTCTCCACTTACACTGAATTGTAGTCCCAATTCCTCACATGTCTGGCCACTGTTCGCCTTAATTACTGCCAGAAGATCTTAATTTTGCACATGTGTTAATCTTCCGGCACGTGATGCGTCTTCGATCGTTTCGTCACCGTCCTTAAACTTGTAAAGCCACCACTGCACTGCCCGCGTAGTCACAACACCCTCACCAAAGGCCTGGCATATCTTCTGCCCCGCTGCCTCGGCGTTCAACCCCAGTTTGAACTCGTAAAGCCTACACGACCTTATGATGCTCTGTGGAGGTCTCCTGTTCATTCTGTCCTTACGCAAGTTCACGGTGTAACTGAACTTCCACAACCAGGTAGTACGTTGGATATACCCACACCAACAACTGACCTTCGCCTTGTCTCATTCGCATTCAATTCACGGTGTAATGGCCAATAGAACACAGACGTCCACAAAAAGCGATAGAACTTTCTTGGTTACCTTTATAAGTCCTCGAGAACACACTTGATACCAGGCCACTGATATGCCTGAGATATTCGTGTATATACTATAACGCAATGTTTGTTACTTAAAATATTAAAAAAAGTTGTATGATTACCGAAGAAGATAATACTTGGTTACATCGTACAAGAAGGTAACTGGAAAAGAAAAGTCAGATCAGTCGCTGATGTGAGTTTTGGAAAGCCTTTTGTTGAAAATAAGCCAAATTATGACCGATCTAGAACAAACTTCTCGTCAATATTATCGCCAAGTAGAAATAATTCATAATTTTGTTCGAGAACAGGATATTGAAAGCTACATTTATCAGTTTAACAAATGCTGTGTTATCTTCATGTCGCTGGCCACATTTATTATGCAAAATCAGCGCATTTCTATCATCAATGTATGGCAAAGCCAGAATCTCTGATGAATGAAGTGAAAATGCAAAGATTTGTGAGTGATGTGTATTTTATACTGAAAACAGACAAAATCTGAACTATAATGTTAACTGATCTTATATATAAAAGAGAACGTACAAATCCTTTGTTCCCTCATCACGCTAATACGGCTGAACCAATTTCTTTCATTTTTGGGGGGTTATTAGGATTTGGACCCTAGATGGTTTTTATCATATCACTTTAATTTTTAATTACCAGTGTCTTGAGATAATTGACCATTCAAGTGTCCATAACGTACAAATCCTTTGTTAGTTCATCATAGGTAAAAATAAACGTATTTATATGCAACCCGCATGACTGTGTCACTCGGCGGGTTAACATAAATGACAGGCGATATAATGTTAACATTTACTGATATCACTTGAAAGCGAAAAAGTAAAAATTATCTAAGTAACAAAGTTTATTGCGTTCCGGGGTGACCGCAGCGAAGCGGGGTGAACGCTGCTAGTCTCATATATGTAGAAACAGTACTAATGGGGAGAATGAAGACAGGCTTGAACTTGGAAAAACAGAAACCATTATAGCTAGGTGAATAAAATCTATGTAAGAAATATTAATGGTAACTGAAGCAATATAAACCTTTATTGAAGTCATGTTCGAGTCATCCGATCAGCATAAAAAATTGCCAATAACTTGGTGGAAAAGTGAAACACCGATCTGCAAAGTTTTAGATAGTGATTATGACAGGATTCTTCTTTCGATCGACCAGATTCTCAAATTATTTGATTGTAACCAAGAGTTTTCGCCAATGACAAAGTTAATTGTGATACAGTAAATGCTATTGGCGATATTGCTGTCAGATTGTAATTTGCTGAAAGCAATTGGGAAGCCTTTTCATAACTCATTCTAAAAAAGGGGGGAGGGGAGAAACAAGGTTTGCACTTTCGCTGCTACGAGAAAAACTGTAATGTAAGAACCACAATTTTTACTACTATTTCTATGTTCACAGACGGCATATATATCTTCCAATGGTTACTTCTTTAACCCTTTTCGGATTCCGGCTTTTTGGGCTATTTTTTAGACTTTCAGTCAAGCAGCTACTGCATCGTCACTATTTATCCTAGGATCATGGTTCATACCTCATTCTCTTCAGAATAGAGCTGGCTTTCAAATGGTACTACTTTCATGCTCATACCATATACCAGGAGCGGGAAAAATGATGTCAAAGGGAAAATTTTGGAGGAAATTTTTTTTCTCGCACTTTGGCACCCCCTGGAGCGGCCCTGTGTGAACGTAGCCATATAAAAAAATCTGAAAAATAGTACTTGGTATACTGAATGTGTGTGTCAAATTTCTAGTTTCTATCTTGAATAGTAAGGGCGGGAGAAATTTTATCAGGAATTCCCACAATGCCCCAAATTACCACAAAACACTATGATCTCAGGAAAAAAATTTCCTGAGACATCCCGAATTACCGTAGGGTCATGTTTCGCCCATCGTTTTCTTCAGAATAGAACTGCCTTTCAGGCGGTACCATTCACATGTCTCCATCATGTATCTAAGGCGGGAAATTCCCGAAAAAAGGGATTTTTGGTCTAAATATCCCTTTTTTCAACTTTTAGCCCCTCTGGACCCCCCTGTTTTAACGCATAAATTTGAAAAAAAATTTCTTAAATACTACTCGGTGGACTGAATGTTTGTGCACAATTTCAATCTTCTAGGTGCAAAAATAAGCCCGCCATAACATATATATACCGACATTGCCTCATATACCCCTATACAGAAGTACATTTTGATAAAAATTCCCTTACACATCCCTAATTACCCTAGGGTCATGTTTCGCACATCATTCTCTTCAGAATAAAAGTGGCTTTCAGACAGTATGACTCACGTGTCTCCATCATGTATATAAGGCGAGAAAATTCCGAAGAAAGGATTTTGGGGGTAAACATATCTCTTTTTTCAACCCTTTGACCCTCTGGTTCCCCCCTTGTTTTAACTCACAAATCTGAAAAAAATCTGGTAAATACTACTCGGTGAAATGAATGTTTGTGCAAAATTTCAATCTTCTACGTGCAAAAATAAGCTCGCCAAAAATATTGAACATAGGCTCAATAAATGAAAAAATATATTTTAGACTTATGACGTCATCAACTCCTATGTCTGGACGCAGGAAGGTGTAAAACCATACGTAATGTCTTCTACAATGTCTCTGGACTTGAAAAAAAACGGAAGAAAAAGCTCAAATAGGAGAGTTATAACGCAATGTACCATGAAAAACGCGTATGGTACAAATTGTACCATAGAATCCCCAAAGGGTTAAACGTTACTCCTCCTTTCTGAATTGGCATACGTTAGAAGGAAATTTTATTTAAAAAATGAATTCTTTCAGTTTAACGTCCCACGCGTATGTCCGCTACGCTAAGGGAGTCGGATGAACAAGACACGTGAATGATTGTGGAATGAGAGTGTGGAAGAAAACGGTAATCCTCCGAGAAAACGAATGAACACGATCTGGTCCACCACAATTTTTTTCTAGCCGGAAATCGAACCAGGGACCCCACGCACCACAGGTATGCGCTCTAACACTGAGTCACCGTGGCCCAAGATTTTCTAAACAGCAACCTGTTCTTAATCTTATTTATTCCGGTTGGTGGGTAGTGACCAGCAACACTGGGATATGTCCTTAGTGTTCAAGCACAATAGCAAAGGTGAGTATACGTGTAAAAGAAGAGATGCAGTATTTAATTATTATTTGATTTATTTAAATTTCTATATTTGTAATTATTTTCTGATATATTAAATACTGGTGAAGAGTAGAATAAAATCAAGCGTCACATCATGTCAAAAAAAATGCCATGCTATAAAATCTCCACCAACATTTTTAACGTTTAAGAACTACCATATTCAGTGCTCTCTCGGCTTAGCCTGCTTCAATGCTTCTAGAAACGTTGATATGATGCATGTTTCTCACACAAATAATCATCTAAACAAATCTTCGTTTAAGCGCATACCCACCTTTGCTAACGCACCTGTTTCCTACGAACGCAATTTCGCGCAGGTTTAGCTACGCCCCGCCTTGAATAGTAATATATATAATGTTCTAATGTCGCATCATCGTGCTGTCGCTTAAATATGTCATCTTTACCCTGCCATGACCCGGAATAGATGCAATACTACCTTGCAGTGATCATCTAATGTAAGCTGGTGAGATTTTCTTAAGATTAATTTTTTAATCATATATAATATTTTGGAGAATGTTATTTATAGCACATAAGTGTGTATGCATATAAACTCGGAGACATATATTTCTTACCCAGCTGGTGGGCAAGCACCATAGAAATAAGAAGTTAGAAGGCATTTAGTGAAGAAGTTGTATTAATTTTTTTTGAAGAAGTGTTTCTGCTTGAACTCCTCAACTTTACCTTTCGAAGTGAAGTATCGACGCACACAAAACGCAAGAGAGTAGCAGGCATAATAATACTGTTTCCGTGAGGAAATGTGAGTTCCATTGTTATACAAAAAATTGTTCAACTTTCTTAATCTGCATACCGGAATATTTGTCGATTGTTTTAGAGTCTCGTTCAGCAACGAGGCTATATGAGACGTACACCTACAGCTTAACGTGTGATTCGAAAAGCATAAGATTTCACTGGGAGTTGAACCCGAGTCTCTCGCGCCGAAGTTGCGTACACTAACCACATAATCACAAGGGAGTTCTACACGCCTGAATATGTACAAATCTGCTTTGTAATAAATACTTAATATTGGTTGGTATTTGTTGTACGAAGTCTCATTTTTATGGGATATCAGTTTGCTGGCAAATTATAACTCTGTACACAAGCAGTACGCATGCACGAAGATTGTAGAATGTACTAGGATATTGTTAACAAAGAAACAGCAATGTTAAAATATTGTATAAAATGATCCCTATATTCTTAATTTGCAGTGTAATAACTATTTTTTTTTTAATTTTTAAATCTTGTTTCTTTATCACTTAATATTTCACGTTATTTTCACTTATAAACCTGAAACAAAACGCAGCAGCAAGCATTACTCCGAACACGAGGGGATGTGCTGCTGGAGGTCCTCAACACCTCTGACTTCCCGCCAAAGTATTCCATGTTCACTTCTGGGAAGGCTTGCCTTTTGCCAATTTTCGACCTACTTTAATGTCAGAGCATACCTTAGAATTCTGTAGAGAGCATATTTGAAAATTATATTCTGTAGGGAATCCGTTGCACACACATTACACATCGATGAAATATACATTTTTGGATTGTGTATGAATGACTTATTTTACTCTTATATGGACAGCCACTCTATGTTTTTTTTTTTTCGAATTCGAAATAGCGAGTGTTAAAATTGATCTAGTCTTCTCCCCCTCCCCCCACAGGTAGGTCTGAACTTGTTTTCTTATTTTGATGTGAGAAATTACCTCTTACAGTTTGTCGATATAGTTTATTAACAGCCTGTACAATTTCTGGTCGGACGTTCTCGAAATCATAAACTTCACTTCCTTAGGTTATAGTCATGGATGTTCGTAATATTTTTCGTAGGAGAGAGCAAAGTTTGTAGTTCTCTGTCTTTTATTACTTTTCAAAAATAATAAATTGCGAATGATCCCGGGTTCAATTCTCGGTGGAGACACTCGGTCAAAAAAGCGTAATAGCGTTTTAGAGCAGCCATTCTGAGTGAGATTTTCCAGGGTTTTATCATTCGTACTAGGCAAATCTCGGGATAGTACCTAACATATAAGTCCCAGGTAGCTTTCTTCCCTTTGCTTCGATAGTGTGATCGCCTATGGGCGTCCTCCCTCATACGTGACGGGCGAACATGTCCATACATACCGAAAGCCCAGAAATCTAATTCCTAAATCCTAAATCAGAAACAATAATTGCCTTTTCACATAACAGGTACAGCTGAAGGTAAGTGAGGATATGCAAAGGTGTCGCATAGAGGCTGATTTCAATAGTACCATCTTCGTATTAGCGGAATCCTTTCAACAAAAGGACAAATGCTTTTGTTATTTGCTGACCACCTAGTATTTCTATTATATAACATATTTTTATAACATAAATTAAGAACGTAAAGAAATTAAGAAAATTTTAAAGAATTAAATGAAAAGAATATTTTTCCTTCCCGGAAACTTAATACAAAATATTGATTCTCTCCCATTTCAGGAAGGGACCCCTTATGGAAGCCATTCTTATAGCATATACAGTTTCTACTTCTATGTTCTCTAGTAATGGCATTAGTTCCAATTAACACTAATTTTCTTGCTTTCAAGACCGGAAATGTCCATCTTTTTATTCAGGTTCCTTCCTAGCTGACAATCAGGTGCGCTTCGAGATTTTTTTGTTTGGAATGACCAATACTACAAGCCACTACTTCTATGTAGTATTGAACTAGTATTATTCTGAGTAAGAGTGCACTTTGTGCAGAACATTCATAGAAACCAATACAGTATATATCAATACGAGCAATTACACTCCGTAAATTTTAACAAAATGGGTTCAAACTTCCCTAATCCTAAGCTAACCCGATCCTACCCTACTTATTCCTACCTTCCGAAATGGCAAGAACATGGCGAAATCACTTGTTCTGCATAAAGTGTACTCTTGCCTTATTTTGCACCTGATATTTTGTAAGCTACTTGTACCTATCTTTTCTGATAAAATAAAAGAACTAGATTGTTTTTATAAGAGTACAGATGAAGTGTAAAACCAAATGTTCATACTACATCAATCATTTCCCTGTTAAACAAGTAGCCTATAGTTTTATTAAGAAAGTGTATAAATAAATGTTGAGTTAGGGAATTTGGAGGAATCCTTATCCGGTGGAATCCCCGTGGGTGCGCCTGGGCTGAGAATCAAATATAAAAATAGGAACAAGAAAGATAAATGTATTTGAGTTCGTTCTCGAAGTTGTACTTTCACCTTTGCTTTACATTTATTGCTCGAAATTAACTTTGAATGCGTTTTAAATCCTGTGGTTACAGTGCTTGTGTACACTAATTCTGGTACAGATTTTTTTTTTTTTTTTTTTTTTTTTTTTTTTTTTGTAATATACAGACAATCCTTTCAAAAATGTCCTTGTCCATATGGCGAAGGACGTTTAAGGTACTGAAGGGATAGTCAAGACTAAATACTGATAAATACTTTTAATGAAATAAACTATTTTTAACACTAACCTGCAGATTTTGAAGACAATTTAAAAAATAACAAACGTTTGTATTCACAAATTAAGGAAATGTCCTTAATCCAGTCGTATGTTAATTATATGTACCAAAAACTTGCACTTCCTGCAGAAAACACGACAATCGACTGATAAGCGTCCAGACGTTCTTTGCTTCGTCAACTGAAGACCTAAGCAAACTGCCCGGTCGTCGGATCACATTACTGATTACGTAGACTAGATTGCATTCCAATGCGTTTATTATAGAACTGGTCACATGTCATCCGCATTCATATGATCCATTCACATCGATAGCGAACTCTTTGTGTTGACAACCAATAAACAAGAATAAACGCTGTTAGTATTACAGTTATGACTCATTATTTTTGCTTATTTTCCGTCTAAACGGTATAAAATATTTGATTGTTCCATTGGGCTACAGTGTTTATCCAATACTACAGTCATATAGATTAAGATTAAAAATAAAAAGAAACAAAAATACGACGAAGTATCATTTTGAACAGAAACATCTGATTATGGTCTGAAACCGAATTGTTAACACGTATAATCAGTTACCAGAAACTGTAGACGTTTTTTCAAATGGGCATACCTTCAGATCATCTATAAATCAACTATCTTTGTAATGTTGCCACTGTACTGTACCATCTTGATTTCAAATTATTATTTTATTGTTATGTTACATAATTGTTAAAATGCGGGGCCGCGGTGGCTCAGTGATAGAGTATTCACCTCTGGTGTATAGAGTCCCGGGTTCAAACCTTGCTCTCGCCAACTGAACTTTGTGGTGGAGAAACACCGCGTGCGTGGGTTTCCTCGGGATTCTCCGGTTTCCTTCCACTTTCCTTATTCCACCATTTCATTCATTTCTCATTATCACCGTCTCCTTTAGCCTAACCGGCATAATCGTGGGACGTAAAACTCAAAAATTTCATTTCATTTCATAATTGTTAAAATGTTTCAGTGTAAAATGGCCTAGTGCTGTATCTGAAACCTATTATAAATAAATAAAATAAGTAAATAAATATGTCGAACACCTAGTCTAGTGGTTTAGAGCGTTTGATTCATGTCCACGTGGTCCTGGCTTCGATTCCCGGTCGGTACTTCCCCAATTTTTGGCGTTCACCAAGCGTCGTGAGATGAAACTGAGGAATCAGTTGAATAAAAGATGTGATGGCCACTAGGTCTAGAAAGCTCCCGATACACCGGTTAGTAACATTGCGACGCAGCGCGCTGACGACGCGTTCGTCGCCAGCTTGGACGTAGTTTCACCAGTCGCTAACAGATGGCGTGGAGTGACACAGACCCACAAGTCGGGCTGTTACGCCAAGTGGTTTGGCTTGGTTTTAGGTATGATGTTATATAACTTTGTGCAGATGAATTTGAGCAGTTCATTGTTTGAGGTTAAGATTTACAAGTAGTATGGGCGTTATTTTTATTAGTATTGTGTCACTGTTAAGATTATGTACGTCACTGTTAGAACTACAGTGTTAAGACAAACAATAGTAGATACAATGTATTGCTTTCAGTGATTTATTTGTGGATTTTGTAGAAGGGGGGAATATTTATGCAAGATTGTGTTCCGTATAGCAGAACAACTTTAAAGTGGGGGTGGGACAACGTTGTTTTTAAAACTACCTACTTTGAAATTATGGTACTAGTTTGATAGGCGACCCCCAAGTTCATCATTTTTTTCACTTTTTTAATGCGGTCTATAATGCGGTTTCCGACGTTGCACTACCTTCAGACGAAAGCCTGTTACTTTATGTACCGGAATTACTTGCCTTTTCATCCTCAGGAGTTTTTATTTTATTAAAATATAGTCTAATATCCATTTCCTTATAACGTGCTTGTCAATGAAAGAAACTACCAATTCACAACTGCAGTGACTGCTCACTGATAACTGAAACTTTATTGTTATTATTATTATGAAGAATGACAAGCAGTGGTATCAGCTGCAAGATTTTCCTTCTAGAAACAATTCTATAAACAAGACGAGCATAGTTCGCGACAATAAACATACTAAAAAAGTAAAAAAAAAAAAAAAAAAAAAGTTACTAAAACATGAAGTTGAATCATTGTACTTTAAAACATATTGTATAGCCTAAACTTAGACAGGGAAACTAAAACTTAGAAGGGGGGAAATTCCCAGGCTTCCCTGGCTACAAATAAATCCCTGCTTAACAGTCTACTTTTTTTTAAAACATATTCACAGGAAATGAATAAATAAACAATTCGTTCCTACAGAACAAAAAATATCAATTATTATTGCTAATGAATGGCACACATTTTAGCGCTATAAATATTGTTTTTCTCGATTTGCTCCAAAATCACGAACGAGATCTAATATCAAGCATCCAATTTTGCTTCATTTGATGTGGTTTATAATTTGATATGTGTCTTACCTATTGACAATATTATACTTAAATTAAACTACAATTATCAATGTTATTTTGGACTAGATTCATTGGCGCGAAGTAAAATTCAACTTTAAATGATGTTATCGTGGCAGGAAGTGTCTATTGGGATTTTTTTTTCGTTCAGACATGAGTCCACTTTATTACAAGAGTTAATTTGTAGTGTAGGTTTTAACAGAGATGTATGAAACCCACTTTACTCCAACAGTGGGGGCGAAGCGGATAGACGTAAGGGGCGGAATGGTTAAACTATAATAATATTTTTTTAAAATGTAGGCTATTACTGTCACACGTATATCTACTGTATCGTAGATGACCTACCGGGAAATGAAGGCTTCGGCTGGATCTCCAAATGACAACTAACCTATGAATCTGTACTACCTCTTACGATCTCATCAAGGTAAACTGTCGTCTTGCCGGTGAAGTGAGGTAAAGGCAGCAAGGTTGTCCCTTTGGGTCCTGAAGATAAGGCTGTGTGGTTTCCCAACACATATGAAAAAGAGATAGTCGGTGTGTCCAGTGGCATGAATCCGCCTCTCTACCTAAAGATGGATCCCTACCATCCTCAAAAAGCATTTAGTGCATCCTCTTGGGCCAGAGATGGGATTCATATCATAGCGCCTTCTCCTACCTTAAGTGTAACAGAGGTAATGAGAGCACCTTTTTTTTTTTTTTTTTTTTTTGTCTCAGGTTATCTGATTGCACTACCCGCGATCCTACCAGTGAAGCTGCCAGTTCCATTTGGCAGTGTACTTCAGAATTTGGGTTGGTAATGTAAGGCGTAGCTCTTCCATAAACAGAGGAAGATTCGTTTGTCTTAGACGATCCTACCGAAACAGAATGTAGTAGTAGTAGCTCCTCTCTGTTGGTGGCTTACACACACTATTGGGTTCAGAAGGTACCTTAATTTCTGTACGTGTATGGGGTAATTTAATACGTAAAAGACAGGTAGTCCCATATTGCTCGAAGGTCTACATCATTCATTGGCTCTAGTAATGTGGGGTGTAACTCTACCGTCATCACAGAAATTGTTGTATTGCTTCTACGATCCTACAGGCGGAATGGGTGTCAGCCCACTACTTGGAGAGGGACTGAATAGCGACTGGAAAATGGTCCAGATTCCAGGGATCTGGGTAAAGATTTCCAATCCCAGTTGAAGGAAGGAATCTGTCCGGGATAAGTAATTAACATCGAACCAAAATAGTAACCTAACGCGTATCACCACTGGCATCGTACTCACAAAAATACTCAAGTACAATACTCACAAAAAAAAAAAAAAAAGAAAGAAAGAAAGAATAACATTCTTCGGAGTAGAAAAATATTAGTGACTGGACTTTCACTTCTGCTGTGAGGGGTTCATCGTTCGATGTCAGACCATGTGAGTTTGTGGTGGACAAGAATATGTTCAGCCTTTTCTCAAGTTCTCCTGTTTCCTCCCCTTTCTCATTCTACAAATTATTTCATAATAATTACTTTCATAAATCACTAATCTTTTTTTACTTATAGGCAGGACATTTCATTTACTGATTACATACCTATATATTGTTATATATTCCATGTATAGATATTACAACGCTTTGTCTTATTAACATCAACATATATTAACATCAACAACAACAGTGAAAATAATACTTTTTTAAAATAAAAAAGTAGTTAATACGTAATTTTTAAAATTGTTTAGCATCTATTTTCAGCACTGAGGTTACATGAGACTTGGACCAACAGTTTAAGGTAGAATCCGAACCAACGTAAGGCATTCAAATTTCTATACTTTCCTACCGGAAATCGGTCCACAGTCCCGTGCACCTAAATCACACACACAGAGAGAGAAAGAAAACGTATGTGGCGTGCGTATAACCATAGGTTACATGCGTAAACCCTGTAGTTTTTAGTCTTAATGTAGGACTATAGGTCACATCCTGCAACAAACATATAACTGAAAACGTATGTTTTATATTACTTTTCATATAAGTGTTCCATCCACACGTACTTTCCTTATGAAATAGAACAATGTATAGACCTATAGGCGGTCAGGATCTCACATATACAGTAAGTATATGGATATATAACATATAGCTGACGTAAGTAACATGCGCATAGGTATGTTATATACGGAAGACTCTTAGATATCAGACATCCAACAGCGTCATGATGTAACATCTGAGCGCGTAGAAGACAGTACGTATATATCATATGGATAACGTAAGCTTCGTACAAATTGCCGATTAATGTATGGATTTTGTATATTTATATAATACTGTTTGTACACTGCCTTTTTCATTCGAGTCAAGCAAAAGAGAGTAGCATAAACTAATTTCGATATTCATCTTTTTATTTCTCAGATAGTATATAGAGATATAGGAAACGTATCCTTTTCAAATTTTATTTGTTTCGTTTTGTTTTGTTTTGTGTTGTTTCGTTGTCTGTGTGTCTCATTTCCCTTTCCTCACCCCTCTCCCATCATTTCCAATTCCACTGTTTTGTCAAAAAATAAATGAATGATGAAAAAGTAAGGATAAAGAAGGATTGTTATGATGATAGACCTGTTTCGGTCATAACTTTCGGTCATAAAATAAAAAAAATAGAAAAATACTGCCGTCCGGATAACGGAGTTTTCTCAGTTGAAACTTGACATCAAAACAATAGGGATGGCATTTTTCAAAATGTGATAAGACATTGTAAAGAAAGTAGTTGTTTACGTTTCTGAAAATTTGTGGAGTCACACCAGATTATTTTTCCCAAAGTATAAATAATAAAAAAAAGAAACAATAACGAGAAACAGAGAAAAAAAATCAAAAAGAAAAGTGTCACTATAAATCTCGTCAGTACTCTTGCAGACAACGGCGCCGACTTTCCAAAATTTATGTGGGTGCATATCACTGACAGATCGTGTTAGCCTAAATTATTTTAGGGAAGTCTTGATATTTGATTGATTTATTTTTAGTTAAAATCTGTTATGAACACTGTCATAAAGGGCTGTGCTGTGATAAAATGAAATATACCGGTACTATAAGGATAAGTTAGGGCTGCCTTAGCGCAGTCGGTAACACGGCTGACTTAAACGCAAGAGAAACGGGATAAAATCTGTATCCAAACTAAAAATCGTGTGGGTGCCGCAGCCTCGGAGCACCCACGTAGTAGGAGCGCATGCTTGCAGATATCCTGAGAGGAAAAAACAACATTTTTGTATTAATAAATTGCATTTTCAGTAATTTTAAACAATACGTCATCTCAAACAACTAAAACAAATATTACACTTATGTTAATTTTAAAAATAAAAGAAGAGAAAGAAACTTTTCTGACTTGAAGTTTGTTTACTTACAATATAAAGGTATTCAACAACAAACACTTCCCACTTGGACCTCACTGTCAATGTGTTTGAATTACAAAAGCATTGGATTAACATCCTTTGTAATGATTTATCAGCAATAATACTTTTATTTATTTATTTATTTATTTTGAGGAAAAGAAAAGTCTTTAATGTCAGAGGTAAACTCGTATCTACGTTCAACCTAGTGCACTTTGAACCAAGCTGTACCCGCATTAGATCGCTTCCTTTAACACAAGCGGCGTCTTCATTCACATTAAATTTAGAAGGCTGATGCACTCACGTGAGAGCAAACTAGGAAGAGAAACTTTATCTATGATTTTGAACTTTTAACCTCTGCAACTATTATCTGAGTGCTGACGAAACTGTGTTAGGGGGTATACAAGATTTTTTTCCACAACCGGAAGAATATTTAAGTATTGGAAAAGTGGAGAAATCGCTATAAATAAACTTAACGTATTTGGATCACTCAGATACATATTTGACAAAATGAAACGAAACACGATTTACGAAAGGAAAAGTTAAATGCAAATTCTAGTTTTGCTTTCCACGATATGCCCTGTTGCTAGAAGAGATGGATGATTAATAAAAGTGATTTTGAAAGGAATGAAAAAATGTCATCTTTCAGTTTAACGTCTCCCGAGTATGCCCCTGAGGTTAAGGGAGTAATGATTAAGGCAAATGAAGGAAGGAGTCAAAGAATTGATATAAGTAGAAAATGGGAGAAAACCCACGGACACGATGTTGTCCAACATAAATTTACTTGGTCAGCGATCGAACCAGGGCCCTCACGCACCAGAGGTAAGCGCTCCACCACTGAACCTTCGTGTCCCCCAGTAACTGTAAATTTAGGCTGGGAATAGGAAAGCGTTTAGATTTTATTTCATTTGATTTTTAGTTTATCGTCCTGTTCAGCCGCGACATTAAACAAAACCACAATATTCTTGCGAAATGTCACGTTTCTGCTTGTAATGGCATGACCTGAGCGATAATTAGCTCCTGGCTTTTAATCTTCTACGAGATAATAATAATTATTATTATTCCTGAGGATTTGATAGTTCAAGTATTGAAACATCCGAGTATTCAAATATCTGAATGTAATAAAACATGTGTCATCGCTGATCAACTGCCATCAAAAATCCTAAAGTAAAAAAAATATGCCCGACGTGGATTTGAATCAAGAACCTCTAGATTACTGGTCGAGTACCTTCACCACTGAACTACGATCACTACACGGTAAATGATTCGTCTTTAGTCTGGTTACGTTTGGTTTCTTTGCTTCCGCTTGCAAAGTTGTATGTTAAATTTCTTCGCTTGAAAACGTCTTTCATATTTCTTTTTATAATGATATACGAAGTGAAGAATCCTCGATAAAGTTTATATTAATAACTTGAGTTGTTCTTAAACCTTTGGTTCACAAGTTTGTTTCCTCTCGACACGAAATTACAGATATGATCACTCATACTCTGCATTTGTTTCAAAGCAGTCGCCATTACCTGATCAATGACTTATGTCCGCCACAATACAAAAGAAATTATGGAAGGCAAAAGGCTAAAAATATTGATAAAGAAAATTAATAGTTTCGTTATGCTACCAAAACGTTGAACTATACTTGCAGTATACTTCAATAAATAGAATTTCGTCATAAAAAGCGTCATAAGCATCTAATATCTGTTCTAATCTTTGTACATTTTATATGTGTAATGGGTTAATAAATATTATTATTATTATTATTATTATTATTATTATTATTATTATTATTATTATTATTATTATTATTATTATTATATGTATACAGTTTGCAATGACATGACGCTTGTTGCGAAATCGAAAAAAAAAAGCAACTCAATAATATGTTAGACAATTTGAGCAATTGCTGCTAAGAATATGGAGAGAAAATAAATGTTAGAAAGACAAAAGCCATGGTGACTGGAATGAAGGATCAGTATCAACTATAGCAGTAAGAGGGAAGAAAATAGAAAAGGTAAATAGTTTTCGATACCTGAGTAGTTTTATTAGTAATTATATGAAATGCAAACGTGAAACAAAAGCAATGATATGAACGGTGAAAGAAGCGTTTAGGTGGAAGAAGAGACTATTTCGTGAGACCTTGAAGAAAGAGTTGAGGAAAAGACTCATAAAATGTTTCGTGTGAATGTATCGGGCATGTGTTGTGAGGATATCAATAGGACAAACATAGGTCATAATTACTAAATCGTTTGTGATAGGACAAAGCGGTACCTCATTGGCATCTCATGAGGTTCCTGTCTTAGTGAAAACATATAAACAATTATGTAATAATGAAATAGTTTTCTGTGATTTCAAGGTGATGATCAATTTTTTCACTTTACAAACATGCCTAGAGACGATAAACAGAGACTAATTGGTTTTATAGGCACATAATCTAATAGAAGTGTTTTTAAAATCCTTAGTGATGACTTGCTTGGTATCGTTAATTGCTAAAATATTACGGACAGAAATATATATTATTTGTAAGGTAGCTACAAATCTAATTAATATCCTCCTTTACAATTTTAAAGAATAAGAACAGACTCATCACTCCCAACGCGAAATTCTACTACAAGCTTTCACATCTAAACTTCTGTTAATTGTTAGTCACTTTAACTTATGGTTCTCATGTCTATAACTAACAGCATTATGCCATTCACAAAGAAAAGACCGAATTTGTTGAGAAATTGGTTTCGAGAAAATGAGAATTTTCTGAAAAATAAACACACTGCTGAACAAAACTGCACTTATTTAATATAAAACCCATTTACAATTGACGTTTCGATCTTCTAGCCAAGATTCTCATCAGACGTACACGTAGTCTCATCAGAGTGTACGTCTGATGTGGATCTTGGCTAGAAAATCGAAACGTCTCCTGTAAATGGGTTTTATATTAAATAAGTGCAGTCTTGTTCAGCAGTGTGTTTATCTTTCTGATTTTATTTGCAAGACGTATGACTATGATTGCGTGTCAGTTTGAGAATTTTCTGTTTAGCTAAAAATCGAAATTTTATGGATATAGTAAGTATTATCCCTATGATAACATCGTCAATATTATATTTAGATACAGCTTTTTGCTTTGTTGTATAATGCCCCATTGGTTATATAATTTACCTACTGTTAATAACTCAGTTTCCGCCAAATCAAGCGATAAGATTTTTTGCCTTTGGACGACTGAATTGTGTCTGTTGATGCTTCCAGGCACACAAAGCTTACAATATCACTTATTTCGCCAAGAATACCATTTGCAAATTTATCAAACCACGTTTCAAGTTATGATCACTTTGTGTCTGGATCATTCTCACTTCATTGCTAATGTGACGGGGATGATGCAGATGAAGGTATCAATCTTTTATAAAATCATCCATAATGACCAGCTTAAATTTTCCATCTGCTTCGATTCCCATCTTACAGATTTGTGATTCTGCTCCGAATTGTTAACTCTACTTTACCCAAATCGCTTATAATTTTTCCTAGGCCTTTGCTTTAATCTGTCACTTCACGTCTGATATGATTTCTTCTGTTTTATCATTTTCGTTTGTTCAACATAGCGATTATTACCAACGAAGGTTCTGGTGATTCCAATTAACCTTTTCACTTCCTTTAATTGTTGGATTGCGATCGCACACACTGTATTAGAATTAATCGGATAGTCATTACTTTGTAACCTTTTTGTAACGTCATTAACTATTCGAGATACAAGATACTGCAAGGCCAATTGATATTTAGAATACTCCAGATTGCTTTCCTTTCATTCTGTGTGATGTCTTTGGTGTAGTAATAATGATTTCAGTGTCCCATTCTTCTAAAAGCTTTCTGTTAATATTAGTTGTTATAAAATGCGATTCCAGGCTGAAATATGTTTTGAACGGGGAAGGAATTCTTTTGATCGGTAGCTACATTGTTCATTAAACTCAATCCCCTTTCTGTTTACATGAAAGTCACTCCAACAACTTTCATTATTTTTCTTGCTCTTTGATGGTTCGGGGAATTTCTGCTATCGGAACATCTTAATTATCAACTAAATCTCGAAGATAATTTAATGAAACGTTAATTATTTGTTTGAAAGCTGAAAACAAGTATATACTACGTTCTCAAAAATAGTACTAGAGAATTAATTTATTTTTCGTAGATAATCGATTCAGAAGTGGAGAAAGAATGTTTATAACCGGTGAAGGGAAATTTCAACAACTGGTTCTGGCGAAACCTTATAAACCGACTGATGATATATCTGATGTACACGTTAATGGTTCTTTTGCATAAAGATCTGATGTCGATCGTTTTTCTTCGCTTACGTATAAATTTCTTTTACTAAAGTCACTTAAACATAATATAACTGCATCTGTGCTACCCTGTACTTTGAATTACTCACCAAATAACATGTTGAAGGAAAATTGTACAACGTAAAGAACATTTTACCTTTAATACTTAATATTCAAATACTTATTGACAGCTGAATATCTTAGGAGCAAGATGAAACCTTCTATAAATATTGATACTTTCATGTTCTAGGTTTATTATTGCGAAGTACTTACTGGTTGGTTATTCACTTATGAATTTCTTGGGAACACGCGTGTGAAAGCATAAACTTTGTATAGGTAATGTAAATGTGTCTGATTAAACTACAAGAAAAGTAAAAGTACACTTAACTCTTCTAAAGAAAACACTTCAGTATAAATGAAAAAAAAAAAAACCCTAATTTCTCACATGTTTTGTGAATTCTTAGTATGCATATTTTAAAACTACTTTCTTTTTTCTTTTCTTTTCTTTCTTTCTTTCTTTTTTTTTCTGTAATGTCAAGGATTTTTTCCACTTTAAGATAACCTTCAGTACAATTAATAGGCTGCAAATGTGACCTAATTCTAATTTCTTTAACATCACGTAAACTAACAGGATAAAATGATGATAAAGTTTATCATTATTTTAGGTTTCATAATTTTATGTTAAGCACTTTTACTTTCAAATATTGATCTTTTATTATTATTATTATTATTATTATTATTATTATTATTATTATTATTATTATTATTATTATTATTATCGCTGTTGAAAAACACAAATTCAGTACAATTGAGCTTTCTAGTACAACAAGCCACAGTTCGTTGATTTCTATTTTGGAATACTCATTATTCCCACCAATATATACATTCTTCAAAGCATAAATAAGTACTGCGTAGATTTGGTAGCATTAATCTTCTATCTATCTAATATAAATAAAATAAAGAGTTTGTGTGTTTGTCTGTCTGTCTGTCTGTCTATATGCGGCCTGAGGACCAGACGAGTGGTCCGAGAGTTTCCAAATTTTTGTCAAAAGTATCTTGGACCAGGTTCCAGATCAAGACGAAGCCCTTTTCGAACCAGGAGGGGTCTCAGAGGGGCGTTTACCGGAACCGGCTTGGGAACCAGACAAATTGACCGAGAGTTACCAAATTTTAGTCACGAATACCTTGGTCCAGACTCCAGACCACAGTTAAACGTTTCTTGTCAAAATTCGAACCAGAGAGGGTCTCACGGGGCGTTTACCGGGACATGTAAAAGTAGTAGAAAATGGCCGATATTAGTGTCGAATTCATAGTTTTCGCGGTCGCTGAAATCAATTGTGAAACTACGATCGCATTAACTTCCAAATTCATGCTATTCGGCTCCGGGCCGGGGATCACCGGGGCAGGGGTGATATACCGAGATATATAAAAGTAAACCGAAATGACCGATATTAGTGTCAAATCGATAGTTTTCGCAGTCGCTGAAATCAATGATCACACCGATGACTTGCAAATTTAGTTACAATTGTATGTAGGCCTTGAGTCAGCGGGGGGGGGGGGGATACCGAGACATGTAAAAAATAGTTCAAAATGACCGGTATTAGTATCAAATCCATAGTTGTGACAATTACGCTCACACACTCAATTAATTGTTCATATATTCAAATTAAAACATATTTATATGTAAATTCAATTTATTTTAAAAGTCAAGGAAAATTTTATTTTGTTTCATTTAGCAGCCAAGCGAACCTCTTTCATTTGTCCCAGGTAAAGAAGTTTCTCTGCTTTTCAAAAAAAAAAAAAAAAAAACATAAGACGTCAACCGCACTAATAGACCACCCACCTTTCTACCTCTCCAGTCAACGATAATGAAATTGCTATTGTTACTCCAGCCATACTGTCGCACTACTTAAGTACCCCGATATCGCAAATATCACGTCACAGACACACAGGAACCAACATTTTTTATCTACAATCTTCGCAAGTGCTTATGAAACTCTTTAACATCACGTACTAGCCCAGAACAGACTCTAGGAACCCAAAACCAAGCTATCAACCGATTTTTGGGAAATGGTGTCACGAACTTCAAGCGGCGAATCAGAATCCGAAATTCAAAATTCACAAAGAGAAGAATGAAGCGTCAATTTTTTTTTTTTTTAAAAAAAGAAAGAAAGCTGGGAGAACGCCTACACGGAAGAGAGGTTACTCTAAATCGACTCTTCACCGTGAAAACATCACCAACACGCGACTCATAAGGATACGTCAACTTATATATATATATATACTTAAGTGATTATATTCATAAAAATGGCTAGCTAAAGACCCTCTAGCGGCCAGCTACTCAAACCACGCGTTATCCACAGCAACATAGTCATTACAAAATTACTTATGTAAATATTTAAAACATTAACACATAGATAATATTCTTATCATCTTACGGCGACGCTACATAATTTGTGATTTTGAAGTGAGTCTGTGATCGATCTATATACGTTGACTTCCTGCATTAAGTGGAAAGAGAGGAAAAGTAGTGCGATGGTGGCGGATATATATAAACTGTGCGAGTTTGTTGAAATTTAAGTGCAGATGGATTTGATAAGTGACGCATCGTTGCATTCCAACATGGAGATTGAAAGGGACAGAGACACGAGTTCGAGCCCCGATACTCGAGACAGATGCCTTGCCACAGGAAGACCCAGACGCTTCAGACAAACGAGGACCTCTTCTCCGGGAGTTGAATCCAGAAGACAGCGGGGTCTGAGAAGGGACATTAGGAAGCATTGTGACGGTCAGTTAAGTACAGTGCAGTTTTCTTCTGAAGTGTGGATATATAAGCGGAAGGACTTATTAAGGTAGGACAAGTATTCTGTTATTTTCTTTACTGAAGAAGGACTATGGCCAATAATTCCGTGATTCGTGATCTCCATACTCACATTTTCCTAGAAACTTCGGGACATTGTTTATTCATACGGAACTGTCCGTAAACATTTGGAGCATTTTTTTTTAAATTCTTTTTAAAAGAAGTAAACAAATAGCCTAATGCCTTGGTGCATTTCCAAAATTAATTCACGGATATAGGAACTATTAATTTCATTCTTGAATAAGTATCATAAATTTTTTTGATTATTTTACTAGTGAAATTTGTATACATTGATTTGATCTTCAATCATGCATTTATTTGTAATAGTCATGTGTCAATATTTAGATCCTTGAAGCCGTCACTATAATCATTTATATACAATCCAATATTTATTTATATGAAGTATGGATTATTTCTCTTTTAAACATAAATCGCGTTTAAGATGTGTGAATGTAATGTAATTTCTGTTTTGAGTAAACCATGATTTAGCGTCAAAGTCTAGTTGTTCAAATTTTAATATTTTAATAAGTTGTGTTAGGGAAATATGTGTCAGAACGGTAAACAGGCTTGATACCATTTTATTGTAACTTGTCAATTTTTATTATACTCATTCTTAAAAGAAACAATCAATATAAAGCTTCCAAAGACGTGCTATGTTGAGTAAGTTTCAGACAAATAAGTGTAAATATTCTTTTCCCGTAATATCGTTAGAGTCTCATAAATAAGGTAAACAATTTAAGATACTCGAGTAAATCCCTTCGGAGGTACCTATCTAAGCAACGAACGCAGATAGGGTCCATAGCTATGGAGAAACGTTTATTCGCAAAATAAGGAATCAGTGAGAAAATCAAAAAGTGTCGACAATATAATTATTTTGATCAATTGGCCAAACTATAATAATGGTAGTACTATATATATATATTTCTGTGTAGTGTATTTGAATATGAAATATTTGTGTAGTTAGTGTTGTGTAACGATTTTTATTGTGAATTGTATTAGTTTCCAACTGATATAGTATGTGTACAAAGCTATGTTTTGTTTATGCAAATCTTTTAATATTAAAAATTCAGTAGAGTTCATTAGAAACAGTGCACTAAATTTTCTCAAAAAGCATACTATCGCTTCTAAACTATTTCTCCAGTAAGTCTTGCAAGCAACCTAAACCATTAATTCTTTCATTCCGCAATCCGATTCTTAAACTTATTTCCATTTCTTTTATTAATAAAGAGAGGTAGTAACTGTGGGCGAATTACTTAATAGTCGGTTATGTCTAGGGGGAAAACAATAAATCATTTTGCTAATTAATATTCAGTTTAATAGAAATTTTTGTTTGTATAGCTACGTCATGGTAATTATAAACAATCGAATATTGTCACTTTAGTTGAGTAGAAATAGATTGTTGCTAAATTTTACAGTCAAGATTAAATAACTTGAATATTATGTTGTACAGTGAAGAATGTGTTAAGAGAAATCATATTATTTGGTCAAAACAGTCAAAAGTCGGATTCATTTTCAGTAAAGTCAATTAATTCATTTTTTTTTTCTGTAAATCCAAATTAACTTTCTTGTTGATTTTTGTAGATATCACCTTATTTGTCGTTAAATTTATTAAAAGTCTATTTGACGTTAGAACCAAAGCATTTATGTGGTTATCATTTCAAAGATATGCCTATTTCTTTAACTGATATTAGCATACCTAGAAGTTATTTCAAATTACCCTGAACAGAAAAAGTTGAAGCACGGTTACATTGACCATCAGAATTTTTTTTATCTAAATTAACTCATTTTTTTTAACTTTAAATTAAACTTTCCTTATTTGTTGCTTTTAAACTATTTTTGCTATCTCCACACACTTCGGTGACAAAGTGATAGTCAGTGTAGCCAACTGAACAAGTTATTAGCGAAAAATCTTTCTTTCAGCTTTGCAGCTTGTGAGATGTTTGCTCCGCATGTTTAAATCACTTAACTATTAACTACGCACCTGTTTTCCTAGCGCCTTGGAGACACCGTTATGGGGAAAACAGGATCGATTAGACATTAGGTCATCTTTCGTTGTACATATCATTTTTTTTATTATTCAAAACCATCTTAGCAAAACGGTATTTTTATCTTGGAGAACTGAAGTTCGAGCCCCGTGGAGTCAACTTCAATTCTCCAAACTCTCATTCATTTTTTTATTTCATTTGTGTAATAGGCATATGAGTTGCCGCTCATCAATACCATTCACTTTTCAAGTACAAGGTCAGGTATTCATTTTTCTGATGCATATTAGGCTCATCCGTGAGTGCCTTAATTATTCATTCTAGTGCAGATTAAATATGCAAATTAGAGATAAGGAATGGAATTCCGAAAACAATGCGTTTCATATTCTTCGTCGCCCGAATACGTAAGATCTGCTTATTCGTAATATCACGCAGTAATTCTATTTGGCAGCCCGAGCAGAAATTTTCCTTTAATTATTAGTTATTTTCAATCGTTGCGAAACTTAGCGCCCGAGACAATAACATTATCATTACAAAACTTGGCTTCCAATACAGGAACCCCAGCGTTACAAGAAATGGCTTCCCGAACAGGGACACGAATGCGTAGTTAATCTTATTTGAAGGACCAACATGCGTAGTTAATTTTATTTCAGGACCGAAAAGCGTAGTAAGCGTTAAAAAAAAGTAGGAAATTTAGTTTGGAGAAGCATACATAGTAAATTTCGAACAGCGAACGAAAACAGTAATCAAGTCTATCCCATAATACTAAACTTAAGAATGGTAAGCGTGATATGAAATTAGGTAACTTTGTATTCAAAGAATCATTATTTCGAGATTACCCGTAGGGAACGATTAAGCGTTCTACTCCCCCTCGCAACCAATTTTATTTCATTTCAGCACATGCGTAAAAAAAAAAAAATAATAATAATAGTTGTTCTTACCTCATGTTTGTTTGTTAGTTTGTGTGATTGGAAGAGAAAAGAGATACACCAGTTTGTTTGTTAAAAAAAAGAGAAGAAAAGAAGGAAAGAAGAAAACAAAAAGGTAATGCACCAGGTAAGCGACTAATATAAGTAAACATGCAAATTCTTGGCATATTGATGCATAAATTTAGCTAAGTGTGTTTCTAGTGAATAACATTAGTATTAATATAATTATATATTCATATATAGATATATGTTTAGAATAGGTTAGATTTAATACTTTTATTTACACATGCATTTTATTACCTATATATTATTGTGTTTTAGACATGTTATCTGTTAATTAATACACTATTAGTACATACACATAAATATACATGTGAATATATTTTTTAAAAAATAGAATTAACTAAGTTGTTGTGGAAAACGTAGCTAAAGTAGCTTGGCATGCTACATTGATGAAATAGTAATATTTTTGCGTATTAAGGTGAATTTAGAGTACGAAATTTAGAGTGATTGACAGCATAGGTCAGACAATTAGAATTAATTTTAGACAAATTTTAATAAGAATCATTCTGACAATCCAGTTATTTAAGTCTACTTGCAGATGCCATAGTTGAGGCCATCTACCTTGAGACAACGACCAAGAAACAGGATGTCTGCAATGGAAGAAGCACAACGTTGTCGCACGTGTGGACGTGACCTATGGGAACAGGATTTGGATCCTACGGATGAGGCTCGAAATTGTCCCGAATGTGGTGACCAGAGGGATGCAAGTTCAGTTACGGAAAATGTCACTCAAGGAAGTAGAGACAACATTCAACAGCATCACGGGCCGAACAGCACTAATGGTGATTTTCAGGAACGTCTTCTATCAACGTTACAAAAGTGGTTTGCAAAATGGGACAGGAGAGATGAGGAGCTATACCAACGACTGGATGAGTTTATGAAACAACAAAAAGAAGAAAACAAGAAAAACGAAGAATTTAGAGAAGAACAGAGGAAGAATATAGAAGAACAGAGGAAAAATATAGAAGAACAGAGGAAGAATATAGAAGAACAGAATAAGAAAATAGAAGAACTAGATAGAAAACTTGACAAGTTCATGGAAAAACGAGACCATTTGGCAGAAGTCCTCTCGAGGAAACGACAGGAGCAAGCCAGGAGGCTGGACGAACACGAGAAGTCAAACACGGAAGTACTGGAGGAACTTCCATCAGAAGCAATTGTGCAGGATACACACCAGGAGGCCAAACAGACCCCCACACCTGTAAAGATAAGTACAAGTGTTCCCAACGCTGTGAACGCTCCAAAATTCAAGAGCAAACGTAAACTGCTTGGAAGAATGATCCCTGGGAGGATAAGAATACAACCAAGACGAAACAAAAATACAAGAATGAAAGGTTTCCACGACAAACGTCCAGTATGGCAACGCAGCCATAACTATCGCAGGAGGAATAATCACCCGAAGGCACGGAGAAAATGGGCAGAAGACTCCAGAAATGCAGAAGGAAAAGGAGTACTTGAGTTCGAGGACCAAGATTCATGGACAATTTACAACGGCCAGAGAAGTCCATGTAACCGGCAAGATATACACAGTCAGGCCAGAGCAGTAGAGACACAGGAGATAAGTGACGATAACTGGCAGAAAAAAGCAAATCCGCCAAGAAGTTATTTTCATGATGAAGGCACCAGAGAAGACCACAAGTCAGAAGCAGAATGTAAAAGTGGCCAACAGGATACATTGATTGCCAATAGGAAAGTGGTGAGCACTCAGGAAATGAGCAATGACAATTGGCATTACTCACAATGTACCAAGGAAAGCCTGGAAAATGACAAAAATGGTATCGGCATTGTCACCATTCACCCGGCTATGACATTTGCATACTAAAAATTGACTCCAACGGTCCAGGTTCGAGTCGAGGTTACGTGACAGCTTGCTGGAAAACAGACTAAGATACACAATGGCATGAAAACTAATGGGAGCACAGAAATACAATGATTGTAGGCAAGAAGTAAAGAAAAATTGCAAGAAGATACTGCAAGAAAAGTGTAAGTCAAGAATAAAGTACTAGCGCGAAGAAAGAAAACTTAGGCAGGAAACTGATGAAAGAAAGATAAGAGAATTGTGTCTATAGCTCAGTTGAATGTACCTGCATCTCTTGTCCAAGCGGCTAACCCTAGAAGTTAAACATAAAGAATAAGAATATCTACTATATGGAAGCATAATGCCCAGAAATGAATTTGTTTACCAGCATTTGTTTTAACTTTATTTCAGATATCGGATGTGAGGCAATCAAAATTACAGAGGAAGATTGGAAAAAGATGTTCACCAATGTGCGCAACCCAGTATTGAAACCGGCCCAGGAGATATAATTTTTGTTATGCACGAAAAAGTGCCTGTATACAGAGCAATCGGTAGAGATGGATTCCCGATTTGAGTTCTCTGAAGTGGAATTTTGCGTTTAGAGCAGAGACTCAACGCACTCCTTCGCCTTGGTGAGGATACCTGCGAAAACGCGCCGAGCCTAAGAATAGTGAGCTACGAGCAGCGAGCAGATGACAAATCCACCAAGATGTTTGCAAGTTCCCACAATTGGATGTTCGCGACATGGAACTTTGCCTTAATCATTTTACTCTCCTTATATGTTAAAGTTATGTTACTGAAAAAGAATCATGGCCGAAGAATAAAAGCAGAAGTGCGAGCAGTGGCTTCACCCTCGCACATGGAGGAATTGAAGCTCCATGTCACCCTCTGTAACCAATGCTCTCTTTCCCGATGATACAAGACGCTGAAGATTATATAATATTGCTGTTTTGTTGTTTTGTTACCTAGGACAGCCAGCACTTTGGAAGAAATATAAGAAGTCGTATCCCGCGCATAGAAAATAAAGAAAACTCCAAGAGACAATTAAGAATAAGGTCATATTATTTAAAACATGCCTCATAAGCTTGTGTCCAGCAGCTTGAACTGACCATCAACTCAATACCTGAGACCTCTCATCTAGATTGAGATTCTCTCTCTCAGCTTGCACGAAATTTTAACATTAGGGTTCGGATTTTTGGTGAATTTATAAATTTTCTTCTTTAACATAGATTAGGATTAGGATTTTCATGTACTTGTACTTTTTGTCAGAATTTGAACTTTTATATTTATCAAATGTTACTTCTCCTTAGATGCAGCTGTGCCTCACTTTGTTGCAGCACTTGCTACATCTTGTGAGGGGGGTATTGTGACAATTACGCTCACACACTCAATTAATTGTTCATATATTCAAATTAAAACATATTTATATGTAAATTCAATTTATTTTAAAAGTCAAGGAAAATTTTATTTTGTTTCATTTAGCAGCCAAGCGAACCTCTTTCATTTGTCCCAGGTAAAGAAGTTTCTCTGCTTTTCAAAAAAAAAAAAAAAAAAAACATAAGACGTCAACCGCACTAATAGACCACCCACCTTTCTACCTCTCCAGTCAACGATAATGAAGTTGCTATTGTTACTCCAGCCATACTGTCGCACTACCTAAGTACCTCGATATCGCAAATATCACGTCACAGACACACAGGAACCAAAATTTTTTATCTACAATCTTCGCAAGTGCTTATGAAACTCTTTAACATCACGTACTAGCCCAGAATAGACGCTAGGAACCCAAAACCAAGCTATCAACCGATTTTTGGGAAATGGTGTCACGAACTTCAAGCAGCGAATCAGAACCCGAAATTCAAAATTCACAAAGAGAAGAATGAAGCGTCTATTTTTTTTTTTTTAAAAAAAGAAAGAAAGCTGGGAGAACGCCTACACGGAAGAGAGGTTACTCTAAATCGACTCTTCACCGTGAAAACATCACCAACACGCGACTCATAAGGATACGTCAGCTTACATATATATATATATATATATATATATATATATATATAACTTAAGTGATTATATTCATAAAAATGGCTAGCTAAAGACCCTCTAGCGGCCAGCTACTCAAACCACGCGTTATCCACAGCAACATAGTCATTACAAAATTACTTATGTAAATATTTAAAACATTAACACATAGATAATATTCTTATCATCTTACGGCGACGCTACGTAATTTGTGATTTTGAAGTGAGTCTGTGATCGATCTATATACGTTGACTTCCTGCATTAAGTGGAAAGAGAGGAAAAGTAGTGCGATGGTGGCGGATATATATAAACTGTGCGAGTTTGTTGAAATTTAAGTGCAGATGGATTTGATAAGTGACGCATCGTTGCATTCCAACATGGAGATTGAAAGGGACAGAAACACGAGTTTTAGCCCCGATACTCGAGACAGATGCCTTGCCACAGGAAGACCCAGACGCTTCAGACAAACGAGGACCTCTTCTCCGGGAGTTGAATCCAGAAGACTGCGGGGTCTGAGAAGGGACATTAGGAAGCATTGTGACGGTCAGTTAAGTACAGTGCAGTTTTCTTCTGAAGTGTGGATATATAAGCGGAAGGACTTATTAAGGTAGGACAAGTATTCTGTTATTTTCTTTATTGAAGAAGGACTATGGCCAATAATTCCGTGATTCGTGATCTCCATACTCACATTTTCCTAGAAACTTCGGGACATTGTTTATTCATACGGAACTGTCCGTAAACATTTGGAGCATTTTTTTAAAAATTCTTTTTAAAAGAAGTAAACAAATAGCCTAATGCCTTGGTTGCATTTCCAAAATTAATTCACGGATATAGGAACTATTAATTTCATTCTTGAATAAGTATCATAAATTTTTTTGATTATTTTACTAGTGAAATTTGTATACATTGATTTGATCTTCAATCATGCATTTATTTGTAATAGTCATGTGTCAATATTTAGATCCTTGAAGCCGTCACTATAATCATTTATATGCAATCCAATATTTATTTATATCAAGTATGGATTATTTCTCTTTTAAACATAAATCGCGTTTAAGATGTGTGAATGTAATGTAATTTCTGTTTTGAGTAAACCATGATTTAGCGTCAAAGTCTAGTTGTTCAAATTTTAATATTTTAATAAGTTGTGTTAGGGAAATATGTGTCAGAACGGTAAACAGGCTTGATACCATTTTATTGTAACTTGTCAATTTTTATTATACTCATTCTTAAAAGAAACAATCAATATAAAGCTTCCAAAGACGTGCTATGTTGAGTAAGTTTCAGACAAATAAGTGTAAATATTCTTATCCCGTAATATCGTTAGAGTCTCATAAATAAGGTAAACAATTAATTCATTTTTTTCCCTGTAAATCCAAATTAACTTTCTTGTTGATTTTTGTAGATATTACCTTATTTCTCGTTAAATTTATTAAAAGTCTATTTGACGTTAGAACCAAAGCATTTATGTGGTTATCATTTCAAAGATATGCCTATTTCTTTAACTGATATTAGCATACCTAGAAGTTATTTCAAATTACCCTGAACAGAAAAAGTTGAAGCACGGTTACATTGACCATCAGAATTTTTTTATCTAAATTAACTCATTTTTTTTAACTTTAAATTAAACTTTCCTTATTTGTTGCTTTTAAACTATTTTTGCTATCTCCACACACTTCGGTGACAAAGTGATAGTCAGTGTAGCCAACTGAACAAGTTATTAGCGAAAAATCTTTCTTTCAGCTTTGCAGCTTGTGAGATGTTTGCTCCGCATGTTTAAATCACTTAACTATTAACTACGCACCTGTTTTCCTAGCGCCTTGGAGACACCGTTATGGGGAAAACAGGATCGATTAGACATTAGGTCATCTTTCGTTGTACATATCATTTTTTTATTATTCAAAACCATCTTAGCAAAACGGTATTTTTATCTTGGAGAACTGAAGTTCGAGCCCCGTGGAGTCAACTTCAATTCTCCAAACTCTCATTCATTTTTTTATTTCATTTGTGTAACAGGCAGATGAGTCGCCTCTCATCAATACCATTTACTTTTCAAGTACAAGGTCAGGTATTCATTTTTCTGATGCATATTAGGCTCATCCGTGAGTGCCTTAATTATTCATTCTAGTGCAGATTAAATATGCAAATTAGAGATAAGGAATGGAATTCCGAAAACAATGCGTTTCATATTCTTCGTCGCCCGAATACGTAAGATCTGCTTATTCGTAATATCACACAGTAATTCTATTTGGCAGCCCGAGCAGAAATTTTCCTTTAATTATTAGTTATTTTCAATCGTTGCAAAACTTAGCGCCCGAGACAATAACATTATCATTACAAAACTTGGCTTCCAATACAGGAACCCCAGCGTTACATAGTTTTCGCGGTCGCTGAGATCAATGGTGATACTCCCAGAGGCGTTGACTTCCAAATACAGCCCCCGTGCGAAGCATGGGTATATTCAACTAGTAAAGAATAATTTACAAATAAGGTGAAATATAAAGTTTTGTAAATATTAAAGCAACAGCACAGTAATAAAAAAAATGAACAAAATATATTGGCTAATGGTAGTCTCTTACAACGTAGGTGTAAGTTCGATGAAAATTAAATTAACACTCACACACAATAATCAATCACTACAATGACAAATTGGCTCCATTGCAATGCAATGAACTTTGATTATCAATTATCTTAACTTGTGGATAGTTTCATGATCAATGTCTCAACTTGTAGATAGCTGTATATACAGTTTGTTTCAAAAGTCCGGGAACACTTTAAAAAAATATTGTAGCCAAACTAGTAACTTTGTAAAGTAAAGAAGTAAATAATTTGAAACACTGAAGTTGCAATCTTTCTTCATTGCAGGTGTAACGTGTTGTTTCATGTATCGCCACTAGGTGGTACTAAAATCTAGATGGCGCTTTCAGGAGGTGAGAAGGCTTTCTGCGTCCTACAATTTGAAAAAACAAAGAGTGCAACAGATGTCCAACGAAAATTTAGGTTGAAATACGGTAAAGCAGCACCAACGAGAAAGGCACTCTACAATTGACATGAGAAGTTCTTTGAAACAGGGTGTCTGTGTGCCAAGAAGAGAAGTGGTAGGCCAAGTGTGAGTGCAAATGACGTTGAACGAGTGAGAGAAGCTTTCACAAGGAGCCTAAGAAAATCGTTACGCAGTGCTTCACTTGAATTGCAAATGTCAACAGCGTCTGTGTGGCGTGTTATGCGTAAAAAATAAACATGAAACCATACAGACTACAGTTACTGCAAAAGTCATATCTAAAAGACAAAGAGGAGCGATTCCAGTTTTGTTGTGCATTGCAAAACAAAGAGGATGCTTTTGTGAATTCAATCATTTTTTCAGACGAGGCAACATTTCATACAAGTGGAAAAGTGAACAGGCACAATTGTAGAATTTGGGGAACACAAAACCCTTATGCAATTTTGGAACGCGAGGGAGATTCTTCAAAGGTAAATGTTTTCTGTGCCATGTCCCACAAGAAACTGTATGGACCTTTCTTCTTTGAAGAACAAACTATTAATGAAGAGTCCTTCCTTCACATGTTGCAGGACTGGTTATTGCAATTGTTACAAACTGAATCAGATAACTTTGTCCTTCAGATGGATGGTTCACACACACACCATTTTCACCGTGATGTTAGGTCATATCTGAAGTCAGCGCTATCAAATCTTTGGATTGGTCGTGGTGGATCAAAAGACCAATGTGTGCTCAAATGGCCTCCTAGGTCTCTAGATATCAAACCTTGGGATTTCTTTTTGTGGGGGTACGTGAAGGACCTTCTATACGTCCTTCCTTTCACAGGTGATGTTAGGGAATTGAAAAGGAAAATTGAGCAAGCAACAGCAACAGTCTCGGAAGACATGTTGGGTCGTGTGTGGCAAGAGTTGGATTATCGCGTAGACATTTGTAGGGTCACACGTGGTTCTCACTTAGAGTGTCTGTGAAATAAGCATTGTTCAAAACAAACTTTACAGTTTACCCTTTACAATTATGCAATTCGTTACTTTCCAATGTTACTAACTTGCCTACAATAAAATATTAAAAGTGTTCCCAGACTTTTGAAACACGCTGTACTTTGATGAATGATCAATGGTGAATGGTAGAATTTATTTTAACTTGTGAATGGTAGAAAACACTTTGAAGATCCATTGCCTTAGCTTGTGGATAGTTGAAAACACTTTCATTATCTATTATCTCAACTTATGAATGGTTGAAAACACTTTCATGATCAATTGTCTCAACTTGTGGATAGTTGAAAATACTTTGATGATAAATTATAGTATTTTTATATTTTGATGCAGGGCCGTCATTTGAGGAGGGCAAGAAGGAATTTGCCTCTGAATTTCAGACACGTGTTTTTTTTTTTTTATAAATGGTATACTAATATATTAATAAAAAACGTAAAATACTTACTTTGATGAACAAACTTGCTCCCTTTCCTTGGTAAAGCATGTAATAACGCTGCTGTTTTGATGAGCTATTATCTGAACTTGTGGATTGTTGATAATATTTAGATGATCAATTATCTCAACTTGTGGATATATGATAACATTTTGATGATTAATTACTTCAACTTGTGAGTAGTCGATAATACTTCGATCATGATCAAGTATCTCAACTTGTGAACGGTTGATTGACAAAAGTGAAACGATAAAATCACATCTTGACTCAAATGTTAACTGTATTAAAAACAAAAATCACTTCATAAATTTCAGTCATTTTGTGATAAAAAGGCGACATACAATATGGTTTCATTTATATAGACAGATAAATAGATCTATACTTATTAAATGATTAGAAGAAACTTCCTGAACTCGACAAGCACCTTCGGGAATACGTATTGAATCATTTGGGAGATGAATAGTAGACAAGTGAATTACGAAGAATAACTAAATCAGTGTTTCTTTAATTTTTCTAATTTTTATTATCGGGCAAGAGATATACAAAAGGTAATTGGCAAATGAGCATATCTATTAATTACAAAATTTTAGTGAATTACCTGGAAACGTTTCACCCATTTATAGAATTTTAATTGGTTTTACAGTCTTTATAAGTTGCAAGAAAGCAACAATATTGTATATTCTAATAATTCCATCCTCTTTGAAGAGCAGATACACTTTTATTTATTGATATGTTCAAAACAACTTATTATCAAGTACCCATTAGCACTAATCACAAGTGTTTGATTTAATAATTTTATTTGGTTCATATTTAGCTGAGTGGTGTGATAATATATATTAGTATGTCTAGTTATATGTATTAGTATTTACTTTCTTGGGTATGTGGATGTAATGCGCATGTGTGTATATTTTAGGAGTAAGGTGTGTGTGAAAGTATGATATATTTATTGATGGACAGTGTATTGTCGTTTGTTTATTTATCTTTTTGGTCCGTCATATTGAGTACGTCACTCCATAGCGAAGAATTTCGTAGTAGTTCCGCATCGTAATTACCTAGCACATGGCTTATAATTAACAAAATAGTGCAAAGATTATTCAGTTGTGCACTGGTTGTTTTCATACTACTAGCTCCACCGCGTACGAATTTAGTATTATCCGTTGCTAATGTCCTGTTATCCAAATACTTAGTGATCTGGTTTATACCGAAATGACCCTTCTTTTATAATTAACCCATTTGGCGCCAATGTCCTATATAGGGTCTATAAGACAGTGACAAAATACGTCGGTTTGTAACACTGATTAATCAACCGAATGTTGTCCAGTTCTGCGCATGCTCAGACAAGTACATGCTTTCTTTGTTCGTCGTGTGTGGAAGATTGGAAATTCGACCACTTATCTTTGTAGTTTTAGTGTCCTAGCTTATTTCTTTGGCGCCGCTTTTCTTCCTTCTCTTCTCTATTTATCCCTCTGTTATATTCTTCAAAATTTTTTTTTTTAAATTTTTAAGCTTCCCCCCAAGTTTTGAACATTACAAATATCGACCATTTAATATATAGCATTTAAAACTGAATTACAAACTGAGACGTCGCAAGACACGATTCGTAGAGGTATTCATTGATGTGTAGTATGAAGTGGGTGTTTTCCGCTGTATTAACAAACCACAATAGCGAGCAACTGTCCGGTCTACAATCAAATTTTACTTTCATTCCTTCTATCATTATCCGCTTAGAATCTTTTGTCAAGTTATTAGCTATTCTTACGTTTGTTTCATTGGTAACTCTGAATGTGAAGGAAGTTGTAGTTGTTTGGGCCCAAGAGTATTATCGATATCTTTAGCTTGATTTACACCTACATTTTTGTATTTACGTGCCTGCCTTGTACATCGAATGTCCACTGTTCTAAATAGACTACTTAAAAATATGAATTTTATCGTTATGCGCGGGGAATTAGTTGAATGTATATATATGCGATATATCTGATTTATAATGTAAAGTGTTGCAACCTAAAAATTCAATTTGTCGGGGTTAATAATTTGAGAGATTTAATAATTAATGAATATATGTATATGTTGAAATATGAATATGTGTTGAATGTGAATTTAATATTGAAGTAAAATGTATAATATTGAATTGAGTAAATGAATATTTGTGTAAATGGTTTTGGTACCTTACACCAAACGGTTTTTGGTTGCCACGGTCACGAGATATCCGATAAATATGAAGTGTTAATGTTAAAAATAGCGCCGCATGTTGAATATTCTTTTCAATCTGTGTGATATTCTTCAGTAACCTATGTAAGAACTAATATTATTTGTATTACACTAACCTCGTGCAGCATGGGTTTAACGCAGGTCAACGTAACCCTAATTTATTACTAAATCTATCTTCAGACCAGTAAACTGAAATCCTACTACAGAATTAGATTTTGATTCCATCCCTCCTGTACAAGTCCTAAAACTTAACCAGTGTTTTCACTTCTATAATCATGCTCTCACCTACGAAGATCCTTCTGGACTTCAGAAATTTCCGTCTCCAGTTTTTTTCTTGAGTTGTGCCAGTTTACCAATAAATGTGCTTATTTAATAATATAAGGCGATAGTGATTCGAATCTAGTCAAGGAACTAGTAAGTCAATCGAAATGACCAGAGAAGTAAAATAGTCGCCATGATGGTAGAGAAGAAACTTGCCCTTGTTATCCAGAAGTGGGAGAAATGCACTCCTAAGTATATCTACAGACATAATATGTATCGGTTTCAATTAGTAACCTAATTTTATGTGTGTATACGGAAAATAAAATTAAATGAAATTTTTCGACACCAGAAAAAAGTGCTTTGATATTTAGTGTGATATTAATGCTCATCGCTTACTACGAGACAGGACTCGTAAATTTACTTAAAATCTTCATATATAAGAAAAGACTCATCCAAATCCTCATATAAAAGGTTTTTCTTCTTTTTCTTCATTCAGTTGTGATCGTGTAAAATATAAATATTTTTTTGCACCATATGTTCAAAAATTTAAGTGAATATAAAGGGTTTGTCCGGAAAGTAATAGGACTGAGTCGATTAAAAAAAAATTATTGAGCCAATCGTTACAATTCTTTAAAAACTTTCAAAATAGACTCCTTCTGCGTCGATGCAGCGCTGCCAGCGCGATTTCCAAGCATTAAAGGCGTCACGGAAGTCATTCTCCGGAATAGCCTTGAGAGCAGCGGTGCAAGCTGCTTGGATCACCTCTGTCGTCTCAAAATGCTTGCCTTTCATCGGGCGTTTCAGGCGAGGAAACAAAAGGAAGTCCGGGGGGCACATCTGTGCTGTAGGGCGGCTGCGGAAGCGTTGGGATGCCGGCTTTGGTCAGGTAGCTGTTCACAAGAAAGGCGGTGTGAGCCGGGGCGTTGTCGTGGTGCAGCTTCCAGTAGGCTCCGATGTCTTGTCGGACCCGATTGACCCTTCGTTTGAGTCTCTTGAGCACTTCCACGTAAAATTTGGCGTTGACGGTTTGTCCAGGAGGAACAAATTCATGGTGGACGATGCCTTTGATGTTAAAAAAGACAATGAGCATCGTTTTCACTTTGGATTTGCTCATTCTTCCCTTTTTTGGGCGAGGAGACACCGGCGTGTGCCACTCGGAAGATTGCCTCTTTGTCTCGGGATCATACTCAAAGATCCATGATTCGTCACTTGTGATTACGTTATTCAAAATTTGGGGGTCACTTTCACACATGTTCAAATTTTCTTGGCACAATTCCAGTCGCAGCAATTTCTGTTCGTCAGTGAGCACTTTTGGGACAGTCTTCCCGCACACCTTGCGCATGTTCAAATGCTCCGTCACAATTTCATGAACCACAGTTTTTGGTAAATTTAACATCTGGGTAATTAAACGAATACTTAGTCGACCGTCTGAGTTCAAAACTTCGCGCACACGAGTCACATTGTCGGTGTTTGTCGAAGTCGAAGGTCTTCCAGTATGGTCTTCATCGGCGACTTCTTCCCGGCCCTCCGAAAAGTCCTTGTGCCACCGAAACACACCACTTCTTCCTAAAGCATCATCTGGGTAAGCCTGCTTGATCATATCAAACGTCTCTGTCGCAGATTTACCGAGTTTAACACAGAATTTAATCGCGTATCTCTGCTCTAACGAACGCTGCATTTTCGACTTGCACCACTCACAGAAACACGTCGCGCGAAAAAGCCTGTCCTGACTCTCCGTGTGCTTGGAGACAACTGACCAGCCGCTCGTTCGTTGCCTAGGAACGCCCTCTACCGGATCCAGTCGGTCCGAAGTACAGTCATGGCGGAATAAAATAAGTCCTATTATTTCCCGGACAAACCCTATATATATATATATATATATATATATATATATATATATATATATATATATATATATATATATATATATATATATATATATATATATATATGTCATCCAAAGGCTATTGTTCAAATTCATATGTAGATTGATATATTCATATGTATGTTGGTTGCATGTTCATAATAATTTGTATCTAATTTTAAAGTAGATGTAATAAATGCTCAACAAATTGTAGTTAGATATTTTCGTTTACATTATTTTCATCCATGTCGATACGTTGTCCTGTATGTATGTGAGTATGCGTGAATGAATGATGAACTTAGGTTTTAAGTGGTAGTATTAATATTGATTTAGGATGATAGTATATGTAATATATGTGTAATAATATTTTATGTGTATTAGTTCATGACGGAGGTCATGAAGGAATTACTTATTCGAAAGTACTTAAAATCGGCTCTGTGGGAAAAGCCAAAATAAAAAGATGAGCCGGAATAACGACAGTTTTTTCAGAAATCTCAAAACTTATACTGGTGAAGATATACACATGACTTTAATTTAATTTTTTTTTTTTTTTTTTTTGTTTCCTGGCCGATTCAAATTAGTGGTTAATCTCCACTTTGGGAATTCAGATACTGGATACGTTTCTTTTTATTTATTTTTTTTACATTTCAAAATGACAGATAACTAATTAAATTAAACATCTCGTCACCCGGACTGGGTCGGGGCAACTTCCACTTGAGTAGTTACCTGGATCCAGGTCAGGGTCGTATGAGGGAGCACGTGTCTCTCCCGGATCACTTCAGAATTGATCCTTAAGTAATAACTTTCAAATATAAATTACCTTTTAATAATTATTCGAATTCCTTCACCATATTTCCATAATTTCCCAGTAATTCCTTCTCCTCTAACCTCCTCTACCCTTCTTCTTTTCCTTCTTTCCTCCTCCTTCTCTCCTATCTTCTTTCTCTCCTTGTCTCTCTTTCTTTTCCTACTCCTAATAAAACTGAAGAGGGGCTGTGACTGCAGTTGTCGCTACGGACACGATCATTAAATTACTTTGATGTTTCTCTTCGGAAGTATGATATGTATTAGTAAATCCTATAACAAGCATCTGAAGTGAGAATATTCTAAAAGTTCATTTATTTCAATTTTTATATCTTAACCGATTTATCATAAAATTATATCGAAATTATAAGAGATTTGAATTCACGAGCTAGCGACACCCTTTCCCCAATCGCGACACCCTACTTATTTCAACGTACCCCTATAAAGGAAAACTTCTACACACATGAAGACGACATTTTCCAGGACGGCAGTGCATGGTGCCACCAAACCAGGACTGCACTTGCTTGGCTTAAGGAACCTTTCACGGAGCTGCAGTGTATGATTTGGCCCCCCAAATCACCGGATCTTAATGCTATAGAACATTTATGGGATGTTGCCGAACGAGCTCCTTGCACCATGACTCCTTCACCCACATTTGCAGCTCTTTGTGGGATGCTATAATGAATAAATGGCGTCAGCTCCCCATGGAGACATATCAGCAACTACCAGAATCCATGCTACACCGTGTCCAGACAGTCCTGTGAGCGAAAGTGGACCAACAAAGTATTTTGTAGGTGGTCGTAATTCACTGAACACTTAATGCAGTTACTACTGTCTTGAATAACATTTTCCTAAGTATAAGGAACATAATAAATAAGGAATCCATCAATCACTACAACTGGTTTCACTTTCTGCTTTGATTAATTGCAATACAGCCATAAATTATGTGATTGGACACTTTTTCGTATTTCTCATTATGGTATCCATAAATCCACTCCATCCTGGCTGCAACTGTAATCCAACAAGCGATACAAAAGAAACATATATTGTGAAGATTGGTCCTTAAGAGATCTTACTTGTTGAAGTTCATTTAAGTCTTCAATGAGAATGAGCATTGGAGAGAAACCTGTATTTCTCTTTTTCATTGGATATAAATACTCTCGGATAGTTGCGGTGTTAATAAAATACTCAGTTGGAATTCTCTTAGCTGTTATCTGAGTTTCTACACAGATGCCTAACGTGACACAATCCCATAGTACGAAAAGCACCTTTGCTATCAAGACTTCACACATTTACGTCAACATTATCAAAACCATGTATGAGAAATCCATCTGAATGAATAGCTGGAGAGACAGCGTTAATGATCGATGCTGGGAGATTTGGCTTCTTTGTAAGCCGCTCGCAGTCCTATTGATGAACTATGTTTTGAGGTATTTTGAACTGTATAATCGATGTAGGTTTAGAGCAAGGCTTGTATATCTTATGTGGGTGACAGAAACGATTTAGGTCTTACAGCATATACGAAAGCGTGATTTATAAAAACACACTTACTTTCAACTTTCTTGGATTCACTTGAAGTTTCGTATCTTGTAACTTGTAAAAGTATCAAGACTTTCTGGAATAATACTTTAATCCCCCCTGAATTAATTGTATTCGTAAAATTTGCACTTTCTTAATACTCTTTCTCCGTAACGTTCAAGCACATCATTTTTTTTTTACACTAGCTTCAAAAATAGAATGTACGCCATTTTTACAACTACAGTCTACGTTAAATTCATTTCCACAAATTACACAAATGAAATCAAAATTTTTCTTTGTTTTTTTATATTAATGTTACACAGGTAGCCTAGCACAATATGAAATTATTACTACACTCTCGCCAATGACTGCGTTAAGTTTCATTAATCAAAATGATACGGAAATTCAAGTTTAAAATTAGGAATATTACATTATACTTTCTGTTATTATTACGGTAATTGATACTGATAAAAACAAATAGTAATACAGTATTCCCAGCTCGAAAATGTATACTCACAAAATATTGTATAATTACAAAGAGTTATGTATTTTAAATTGCAGTTTAATTTTTGAAATGAAACACATTTGGATTTTTATCCAGACATATTACATATATTTCTTACTTTTTTAATTGATTGTGAAAAATCATGTAATGATTAAACATTTTAAAGCTTCCCTTACACTTGAAAACTGCTATTTTGCAGTTAAACCTAACTGCAACTTGTTTGTAGATCTTTTTTTAAAAAAGTAAAAATCTAAATTGATTATGAGCAAGTAAATAAAATATTACGATCTAGTTAAAGATAACAAATCAGAATACTAAAGACATACTAATATATGCCTACATTTCAATTATAAACCAAAAACCTTACAGAGAAAACGGGCATACCTGATACTCATTAAGCACTTCTCACTTCCACTGCACAAAATCACTTAGCACATACAAACTCCATAAACCTCCAACTGAAACTAACGCAAGAAGGTAGGCAGTGTCAAAGAAGGGATACGGCGTACGACTAGCCCCCTAACAGCACAAGATGTGCCAGGCATGTGTCATTTAGGTGTCCCAGCTACTTTTTAGGTACTCGACACTTGGCACATATGATATTCATGTGCTAAGTATGTACTTCAGATACCTACACTTTTAGGTACTTGTTACACCTAATTGATATTTGCAACTATGTACCACAAATATATAGCATTTATATACCTGGCTCAGTTTTGCTCTCAGTTTTATATACCTGGCTCAGTCATTTGTTTTTATGTCGTCACTTGGACATATATCTGTCATGTTCTAGGTACGTCCTTTAGGTATATATTGTTTCAGATACCCTAGCAACACAAGATGTGCTAGGCATTCACCATTTAGGTGTTCTAAATTCATCTTCTATATTTGATGCATTTGTTACTTTTTTCTAAGTGATTGTGAACTAGAAGCAATAATCATATCAACTTTGTTAGATGGCAACTGTCGCCGATCATTTGAAAGTGAATATGGAAGAACCATGAAATAAAGTAAATAAACACTCGTCAATTTGTTATAAAATTACATGGCGAGCAGATTTTATCTGATCCCAAACGGTTATAGTCGAATATATGCGGTTAAAGGAGCACTCTGATTAGCCGAATGCAAAAGACCTCAATAATTTATCCCTCTACAAGAGATGTTCTCTTTATCGCCTCTGTGGCTACATTCGTGCTCGTGCTTTCGAGCAGTTCAGATCGCAAAGCCTGCTGGGAGCATACTTCATGCGATTGTCAAACATTGGTAGTGTGGTGAACTTAGTGGCATCTTTTTTTTGCCTATTTAGGCTCGTACGTTTAATATTTGTGGTGATTCCAATTTCTGTGTCTAGAGAAAGCGTCATGTCTTATAAGAAAGAATTACAATACAAATTCATGTTCGATAAGCGTTATCGAAGTTCTCGACCTAATTCCAGTCAAGTGTACCAATGGCTGTTGGAGAAGTTTCCTGGCCTGTTTGACCAGATTTGTGCTCTTCAACTTCATGAAGAAACTTTTAGTATTTATATTAAGTTTAAATCATTCAAAGATTATGACCAGTTTGCCTCGACAGTGCCTGAGACTGTGACCTTTACTCACATGGACGGAAACGTAAGTACAGTAAGAATTTTACCCGCCGAGGACCCTGTGAAATTGGTGAGAGTTTATGATTTTCCATTGGAAGCTCCAGTACAATTATTGGAAGAACATTTTCGTGCATATGGATTGGTAAGGCGAGTAGAAAGACAGTATTGGGCGGCACCGTTTCCTACAGGCATTGACAGTGGTGTGCGGGTCATACAAATTGAGCTAACTAAGCATATTCCCTCTAGATTGATCGTCCAAGGTTACAAAGTGAATGTTTCATATGAAGGTCAGCCAATTACTTGTTTTTTTTTGCCAGAGCACGTCGCATACCGTGTCTAATTGTCATTTGAAGAAGAAAAATAGTACTATGGGGGGGGAAACCGACCCCGCCGCCAGTGGTAATGACTGAATTGGGGAAGGTATGGCGATCTAATCCGCTTCCGGCTTCTTCCGTTCATGTAAGTGACGAACCAAGTTTATCTAAGACTGGGTTTGCAAAGGATAACAGTGTTCCCGATGAGTCTCAGTTTCCTGCTTTACCAACGAGTTCCGTCGCACCTTTACCATTACCAACCATGTCGTCAGTATTGGAGGAGAAAAAAATCTTGGTGTCTGAGCAACAACCCTCCGAGTCGTCTCTGGTCTCTACGATACATTCGGAGAATCTCAAGAATGTAGATGTGCCCATGTGTCCAAGTGAACCCCCCCCCCCTCGCAGGGTCTTGATCCTCTTAGCAATTCCGTTATCTCACCCAGTGCTACGATGATTGCCGTTGGTCCGGCTTCCCAACAAAAACGCCGAAGGGTATCTAGATCGACTACAAAAAAGAAAGAACAGACAGCTGTTGTTGGTGCTTCTCAAGGTGCAATACAGTCCAAGTCACGTGATCACAGCCTCAAAAGCCGTGCTACGTCCGATTCCGAGATATAGCGTGCCTGCATTGTGTTTTTTTTTTTTTTTTTTGCGCCTTCAGTTCACGAGTGATTTTTAGTTGCATTGAGCTGTGTGTTTTGCACGGTGAAGCTTTCTTTTTCCAGTTTTTATGTGCTATACATTTCTTGTCTACTGCAGTGTCTTTCTATGGGAGATACAAGTAAGTTTTTGTTTGTATTGCTGTTAGTGTTTTTGTGTGGAAGTATGGCGCAGATCAATGCTTTTACTTTAATTACTCTCAATATTAATATAATTAGTTCTGCACAGAACTTAGCGTTATTACAACAATTTATTGAACGGAATCGTGCAGACGTTTATTGTTTAACTGAAGTAACTTTTCATACATTTGACTTTCTCTCTGACTATTATACTATAGTGAATTCCGAAAAAAACCACTGGTGTCGCGATGTTAGTACGAAAGGGTCTACATTATGATAGGGTTATGCTATCTCCGGATGGGAGAGCCATCCGTTGCTATATTAACGGTATATGTATTATTTGTTTATATGCCCCTAGTGGTTTTCTTAAAACACGAGAGAGGGAAGATTTTTTTCCAGTGTCATTCCATCGTTATTACCTCCTGGTCTTACTTATTGTTTATTTGCCGGCGATTATAATGCGGTGATCGACGCCCGTGATTCGCTCACGCCATCACCTCCCTGTCATGCCTTAGTTGAGTTGGTGAGAGTTCTTCAGCTCCATGATGCTCTTCTAGCATCTCATTCTAAGCATGCAATGACGTACACCTGTACTACGACACGCAGTCGCTTAGATAGGATTTACGTCGATGCTCGCTTAAGTAAGGCTGTCCTCGCTGTCCATACACGGCCTGTATCGTTCACAAATCATGCAGCTGTATTAGTTCATTTTAAGCTGCCTTTTTTTCTTCCGGCGGGAAGGGGTCGTTCCTTCTGGAAAATCAACAACGAAGTGCTATTAAGAGAAGACACTGTTGAAGAGTTTACCGAGCGTTTTAAGTACTGGCGTAAAATGCAACGTTATTTTCCAACGGAGGTTGCGTGGTGGACTACTTATTGTAAACCCAAATTCCGTAGTTTCTTTCAATGGAGAGGGAAATTGTCCCAACAGCACGATCGTCAGCTATATGAGTTTTATTATAGGGCACTATGTGACCTCTGGGCTGCACAGCCTTCCCTACTTAATCTGGCTTGTATTAACGATATTAAACGTAGAATGCGTCAAATCGATACTCGAGTATCGTTGCAGGCGTATTTTTCAGACGATCTATATCATTGTTTTCCGGAAGAATCGTCTTCCTTGTATCATGTAGATCGCCTTTTTCGACAGCGACGAGCTACATGTATTGAATCGTTAGTATTGGCCAACGGCGATACCATTTCCGACCCTTTACAGATCTTACAAGAATTTACGCAACACTTTATAGCCTTCACGAGCGCATCGCATTCGGATTGTCTTTTTGCTCCTGAGTTTCTATCAGCCCTTCCCCAGCGGTTGCCGGCAGAAGCTTGTCAGGCTCTATTGCGCCCAATTACGGCTGACGACATCTTGGCGGTTCTCAATAAGTCTAAGGGACGTAGTTCTCCCGGCATAGATGGCTTGAGTGTATCTTTTTATCGTCATTACTGGCCTATTCTTCGTGGTACCCTTGTGACACTTTTTAATTCCTGGTTGTCTAATGTGCCCTTTCATTCTAATACTGCGGTTGTCGCACTTATACCCAAATCGTCCAAGGCGAAGGTTGTGGCTGATTACCGCCCTATCTCTTTATTGCCAGTTGATTTGAAATTATTTACTAAAGTTCTTACAGCCCGATTACGACCTATCATACAGAAACTTATCAGTCCGTATCAAGCAGCCCTGCACGAATCGAATAACATTCAATTCACCCTTCGTACTCTTCGAGACCTCTTTGCATACTTTCAGTCTCGCGGTGTCCCAGCCGGAGCGTTAGCAGTAGACCTAGAGAAGGCTTATGATAGTGTCGATCACAATTTCCTTCGTCTAACCCTCGACGCTTGGGGTTTTCCCGCAGCTTTCTGTCAAGTAATTTCGAATTTATACACCACCGCCACGTTTCGTCTCCAAATTAATGGACATCTATCTGACCTCATTCCCTTAAAACGAGGTTTGCGCCAGGGCTGTAGTTTAAGCTCTATTTTGTTTTCTTTAGTTATAGACCCTCTTCTCCATCGTTTGGCGCTAGTGTCTCCCCCAGGCCCTACCCTCTTTACTTGTCAAAACATCTATTGTTTCGCTGATGATCTGACTATCACAGGGGTCGACGCAGTTGCTCTTCAGGGTGTCTTTCCGGTTCTCAAACGATTCTCGCGTTGCTCTGGCCTTCAGTTTAATGAAAAGAAAACTCAAGTGTTACAATTTCACGGCTTTCAGTTACCCTCTCCTACCCCAGGTACGCAGCCTATACCGCATGTGACATCCTTAACAATTTTAGGCATTCCATTCACGTCCCTTCCCACTCCCCATTATGAAGAAGTTTGGTAACCTCTCCTTACGCAAATTCGAGGGTTGTTCTTCACCCTCCGCTTTCGTCGACTTCATTTATGGCATCGCATTCAATTTATCAATATCTACGTGGCAACTAAATTGTGGTATAGGGCTCGGGTATTTCCCCTCCCTGAGATTTACGCCAAAAGATTTGAATCTCTGTTCCTTTGGCACATATGGCTGGGTTACTATTTTCGCATCCCTAGAACTGCCATTTATCTCTCACGTTCCTGCGGTGGTCTCGGTTTAGTTCATATCCGTCTCAAATGTCAAACTCTCTTCATGGCAGATTCCTACGTGGGTCTTTCATCCGTCGATTCTATTACAAACCATTGGTTTAGTTGTTTTTGGCCGGAGTACGCTCACCCTGTCAATCCCCCTTTTATTCAATTTGCCGATCAGTGTCCGAAATATGTTTTGATCTTTATTCGATATTGGATTTATGACGGGGTGCCTTTGGTCCCTCAGCAGCACAATGCTCGCTCATTATATTCTGTTCTCTTCACATTGTCCTCTCAGCTGACTCAGTTACGAGTAGTACAACAGTTTCCACATATAGAGTGGCAGCAAGTCTGGGCTAACATTTGGAACCCAATCTTACCTTCCTATATGCAAGTGTTATGGTTTCAAGTAGTCCATCAACTTATCCCAACACGTGCGCGGCTTTATGCTATACAACGAGCACCTGATGCTTTGTGTACTATATGTCGTTCTGAGGACACTTTGGCTCATCGGTTTACAACATGTGAGGGAGCGCCAGTGATATGGAACGCCTTGCAGGTGATGGTGGGTCGTATCACTCGTCGTCCGAGTGCACAGTTTCACATTGATCATCTGCTCCTGCCGGACTTTCATTTTTTTCCCCCACTAAGCATCGTACAGTGCTTTTCCTGCTAGCCAGCACTTTACTATATTTCCAGCGGCTCATGTGGTTCGGATTCCACGTTAATCAGTAGGTCCACGTCTCATATAGCCTCGCTGCTGAAAGGGACGCTAAACTAAAAATCAATCAATCAATTTCCAGCGGCATATCACGTTACTGGATGCACGCACTTACTTTGATTTTCTTCAACGTACACGCCGGAAATGTTATTCTCCGCAGCAGGAAAGGATTTCTTTTAGTAGGTTTTTAGAAGTGCTTTTGTCATGAACTAAAGTTCCTCTCTCGTGTTTTTTATCATTATTATTATTATTATTATTATTATTATTATTATTATTATTATTATTATTATTATTATTATTATTATTATTATTATTTAATTTTGCATTTCTTTATTTCTAGTTCTCTGCATTTATAGTTGTAGACCCAGAATTGGTGATTTTTATATTTATGTCTAGTGCTTTTATTGTTTAGACTCAGCTAGTTGAGTCCATTTTGTATTTTTCAAGAAGGTAATAATAAAACTAGTGGCTAAATCGGAAGAGCACACGGCTAGCAGTCTACAGGTTGGTGGTTCGCGCCCACCATAGGATAGCCCTACATTTTTTTTACTTGTTTATAGTGTTGTTTAGACTCACCTTAATATAAACACATTACCCATATAGGCGATTTAACATATTTTGTGGTTCATTGACGCTTGAGGAGCACACCTAGAACATACTAGGCACGTTCCCCAGGTACATGTCAGGCATGTGCCTAGGGGCGGACATAGACTGTGACTATCACTTGCCATCCATGTTATTTTTTTCTCAGAAGTATATAAGGTACATACTGGACACATTCTCATGTACCTGAGGAAACATGATAGGCATATGTCTGCTATGTAATTGTGCTGTTAGGACCGGCCCGGCAGAATGACTTTCCCGCATCTGCAGTTATTTGGTACTGTACAAACTCCCAGGGCATAGTTCCCATTCCTATAAACCTATTAATACGTATATAACTTTAAAGCTAATGAAACAAGCTAAAAGTTTTATTTGAAACATTTTGTTGCAGCGTTATCAGGTTTTTAGTAATAATAATAAAAATCTTGAACATTCTATTGAAAAATCTACTTTTTCAGCAATTTATTTCAATAGCACCATATATACTTACTTGAGCTAAAAACACATAAGGACGTAATTTGAAGAACTTCATGTGAGGAAGCTAACTTCAAACAATCATATTGATACGAGCTGGCGTAATCGAGTTATTGACATTTCAATGTAGGTATGGAAATTTGCATGTTTATCACCGTCGGGAGGAAAGTAAGGGGGGGGGGAGGGTTGGGGACTTTTGAGGAAATACTTCCCTTGTGAAATGTAATAACTGGCAAAGTTTCATCTTGTTACTAATTAGTTCCGACAAAAGCCTATTTTTCCTTTATTGACTGAACTAGGAGCCTACATTACACGGATCGTACATCAAATGTGGTAGAAAATGATTAGTCGGCAATTTTATAGTCCCAGCAATCCTTCAAAAGTATCAATGTCTTTTACTCTCCAAGCAGGCCTGCATTAAATGCCTGATTGTTTCAATGGCAGGATAAGCAGATTTGCTGATTGTAGCAAATTGGAATCATGGTATACTTTTATCAGTGAAACAAGGTTAGAGACATAGAGTTCTCAAACGTGTATAATTTCTGTATGGTCAGTAGTAGATTTTATTTTACTCATTTACTCTTTGTATTTCCCGCCAGGTGAGGTATTGGGGCGATGCGACGGAATATAGAGGCCGACTCGCGTGAAGCGGTAATAATTCTTAACTAAGCCGTGACGTTTAAATCCGATAAAAACTTTAAAAAATTGATATAAGGTTTAATGTATTAGACTGACAAACTGTAAGAATATGTTTCTCATATCAATTCTCACTGACAGAACGCATCTTGAATGGATCGAAATATTTCTTTCACGATTTACTTAAAACTCAGCCGAAAGCTAATGTTCGTGGAGAAAGGGAAATGAAAACAGCAAAAAACGTATATTCGAGCACCTAAACAAATAGAAGTAGAAATTACTATTAAGAAATTAAAGAAACACATATTTCCTAGTGTAAAGAAATTCTGGCTGGGTTAATTTTAGGTGGAGAGGAAAAAATGTGGAACAAGATACACAAACTCATTCTCCTTATCTGAAACAAAGAAAAATTGCCACAATAGTAGCAAGAATGAATAATTTTACCAATTAACAAGAAAGACGACAAAACTGATTGTCATAATTATCGAGGCATCCTTCATCAGTCAGTATCCTATAAAATCCTCTCAAACATTCTATTAGCAAGATTGACCCATACGAAGATGAACTCATTAGAGATTATGAGTGCGGATTTAGGATAATCGATCAACCATCTACCAAATATTTACCATTCGAAGAATACTCGAAAAGAAATGGGAATACCCTGCCACATCAATTAGTTGTTAATTTGAGAAAGACCTATGAATCGGTTATTAGGTAAATGTACTATATTCTTACAGAATTTGGATTATCTGAAAGTTAGTTAGACTAACTAAGATGTGTTTAAGTGAATCCGAAGATAAATTTTACTAGTACTAAAATTCTGTCCACGAACTTTTACTTCGAAAATGGCCTGAAACAAAGATACGCATTGCCGCCATTGTTATTCAATTTTGTTCTGAAGTACCTATAAGGAAAATCAAAGATAGCAACCAGGACGCAGGGCTAAATGGTATTTACTAGGTTATGGCGTATGCGGAGGATATGAATATAATAGGGGATGATAAGAGAACGATAGAAAGAAAGGCTGAGGTTCTGTTGAACGTATGCTGCAACAGCGATTTACAAATAAATGCAGAGAAAACTAAATACATGTAATTCCCTGTGAATGTAATGCTGCAAATTATGGATGCGTCAAAATGTCAAATAATACTTTCTACAAAGTAGATATTTTCAACTATTTGAGATCAATATTAAAGAACCAAAACCATATCTACCAAGAAATTAAATGTTGATTGAAAGTAGGAAATTCTTGCTACTATTTTGTTCAAAATCTTTTGTCGTCGCGAATTCTGTCGAGGAATTTGAAGCTTAAAATACAAAACAATAATCACCTGTTGTGTTGTATGGTTGCGAAACATGGTCGTTTACTCTGAGGAAAGAACGTACATTGATGTATCTGAGAATGAAATCCTGAGGCGAATATTTCGACCCAAAAAGAACCGGAATGCAAAATGGTGGAAACGTCATAACGAGGAACTGCATAATTTATACTGTTTAGCAAACATTGTTAGGGTAATGAAGTCTAGGAGGCTCAGGTGGGGGGTTATGTGGACAGAAAGAAAGTAAATGCTTCCAAAGTTTTAACTGGAAATCTAATGTAAAAACGAGTATTAGGAAGACCTAGGCACAGATGGGAGGACAATATTAAGATGGATCTCGCAGAAATAGGAATGTAAAATAGGAATTAGATCCGGTTAGCTAAGTACGGAAGTCAATGGAGAGCTTTTGTGAACGCGGCATTGAACTTTTGGATTCCCTCCATAGGCACAGAGTTAGTTAGTTTGATCTCTCGGAATACGCGTTCGTATTATCTTTTGAATGTTAAGTTTTTTCTTTAAAATTAATTCCACATATCCTGTTATTTTTATTGTCCGAATTGAAATCGTTAAAAATCACCTCAGTGGTTAACAATATGGTTTTAGTTCCTTTACGTTATATGACCTGAATCGGTTGATTGTGAAACTGCACAGTGGAAGAGGTTTGCAAACAAATTTGATAATATAACAGATGGTGGATAATGAAATTCTTTATAACTAACGGTAACTAGAATTCCTTTTAGTCTTGTATTCTGAATTTATAAGTTTAATTATATGATACGGGCACGGAGGTCCAAAAAAAGTTTAATTAAATAATCACACAACCAGCGGCGGATCTGTTTAAGGGGCACCTGGTCACGTGTCCTGCCATTCATGATCTAAATAGAACTGCAATTATTAAAACAGTACTAATACATTAACAGAAACTTTTTTCTTTCTTTCTTTTTCTTTGTAATGTTTGGATTTGTTCCGCCACAGCCGTGTTTGAGAATGAAGGAGGCTGTGGTTATGCGCTCTCGTAGGATAGACGAAACTTGGCAACACAGCGACGGTTGTTTTTTGGCTGCGGACTTACAATCTCTATGCTTTGACAGTAGCCCTATCATCAGAGGTGGCAGGGGATCTTATGGCTATGTCCATTGAAAATGGGCACAGTAATGTTGAGACCTGTCGCATGAGGCGCTATGCTCTGTCTTATGGAACATACAAAGGTCGCGACAAGGAAACTCAACTCTGTACAGAGCGGAACGTAAGGAGGGGGAAGGAGGGTCAAGCCATTTTCAGAATTTGGAGATGGAAAAAATTTGTGCTTGGCCTTTCCGGGTGTAGCGAATGACATATTAAGGGTTGCCACCATGGTGCATTTAATTTACAATACATTGACCTAAAATTTGCATGCATAAGTTATCAATCGGCATCTACAATCGTATTTTCAAATAGTGAGCTACAGTTTACGTATATAATGTTTTCCAGAAAAGTAATTAAGAAATCACACATAATTGAAGGAAATGGACATATAGTAGTTGAAACAAATTGTTGTTGAAAACAAATAAATAATTCGTTACCCAAAATATCAATCAGGGGCGTTTTTACACATGGGCCAACATGGGTCATGGCCTGGGACAGCGAGTTTTCTGAGATCATTTTTTTTTTTAAATACCAGCTTTGGAAATTTCAGGTATTATGCATAGTTATGGTGATATGACACGGGATTATTGCATTTGTAAATATATATATATATATATATATATATATATATATATATATATATATATATATATATATATATATATATATATATATATATAAAACTGCTTGGCAAGAAGTAAGTAATTAACATTCTAGTTATTAATTTACATCAATTATTTCCCCTCTCGTATTGTTGACACCTTATTCTTTTATCGTAATTTTAAAACATTTCCATTGTTGATAAACTTCCAGAATTACTTAGTTTTCAAACATCAACCGAGCCGCCAACGCAAGAAATTTGAATGTTTCAATGTTGTATTATTATTCTTGAAATTGGCTGATCTCATAAACTTGGTTTCATAATCAGCAACTCTCTCAGAATTTCTATACTGCAAGGGCACCCATCAGGGGAAAAAGGTGGGGCGCTCGCCCTTCTAGAGGAAATTGTACTTCAGAATATCGAAAATCCAATAGAATTTTTACATTAGTTACAGCAAAATTTGAAACTATTTTTGAAACGTCGCTTATACTTGCCCCCCCCACCCCTTGGAAAGCACAACATGGGTGACCTTGCTATATTGGTATTTAATTTATTGTTTTTGACGGGGCGGCATTTTTACAATGGCTCGAAGGTGGCAAAAATGTTAAATACGTCCCTGAATATCACGCTACTGATCTTCAACGATGGCAGGATTCAAAAGAATGGTCACTCCTAATGTTATCCTAGTGTGTAGCAGTAGATTATTTCAGATTATGTTGGGGGGCGAGAGCCAAGACTATCCACCGACATAATTAAAATTTTTAATTAGTATTTTACTATAGTAGATTGTTAATGATATATATATATATATATATATATATATATATATATATATATATATATATATATATATATATATGACTCCCTAGTATGTAGGTATTTTGGATGTGCCCCACCACTTTTAAATTCCACGAGCCGCCACTGAACACAACATAACTCATGTTGGCGAAACGAGTAAACTGTTGTTAAAGGCATAAAGTAGAAAGGAAACTCTAATAGTATCAACTTCATTAAAGATAAGTCGCAGAAAGTATTGATCAAAACTTAGCAAATGGGGAAAAGTACATGGAAGGGAATTGTCCCTTACTTGTAGATGTTTTATGCACAGGTCTTTACGGACATAGTCTAAGTTTGATTCTTCATGCGTACTTGCCTAAAATACAAATTAGAATTGTGTTCAGGATAGCAATGTAACCAGTAGCTCGTATCTAATATAACCTCTGTATTAAAAGTTAAAGTACTCTACTAAACCAGATAGAAGTCGGAAAATATAGACGATTTTTTTCTCGTTCACTTACCAGTTGTCAAAAGCTGGTTCTTTGTATTCATGCCTACAAAATATACATGATGTCGAGAAAGAAAACGAAACTTCAGGAATTCATGTATACTATATATACACGAATGATTGTTTTGAAAGTGATGATGAACAAAGGAGAGAATAGCAGAAGAGGACGAAAAAAAGTTTATTGCCATCAAAACTAAAGAAAATTTACTTAGTATAACATATGTAAGCTATTAGTAACAAGATACACTATCGAAGATATTGAAGTCAGAAATGCAAATAATCTTTACTGAATTCATTATTCGGACTGTACGTACCGTTTTGTGCTTGGATCTGCCTACAACCCACAACAAACTGCATTTATGTTATTTTATTAAAAAAAAATGAATTTACTTGTTAATTTCTCATATTAATATCTGTTTTGATTCTCATGAAACATCACATTTACCTTAATTATCTATGATCTGAGAAATTCTTCAACATTATTAAGTAGCGTTGAACGAAAAAATTAATTTTCTAAGGATGTGACAATATTATTTTTGGATGAGATCAGTCAAATATATCTCATTGAATTGAAACAAATAATATGGACGAGTATATGACCCCATGCGTAGATTTTGAAAAATCGAGAAAAACTACTTTTCGTAAACCTACAACTTGATGTTGTGCGATATACACGCCACCTATTAATATAAGACTGATACCGAGTAAGTGCTAATCAAGCTTTTCATTGTGACACTTGCAAGGTGTATCTATCTATATATAAAAATATCTATAGATCTATCTATCTATATATATAAAATGAAAATCACTATGTTTGCGACTTAACAACTCTTGAACCACCTGACCAATCTCTATCAAATTTTCAACATAGATGAGATTCCGGCCTGGAAAGAATTTTTATCATATTACTTTGAAGTACAACGTAAGGGAGGGTGATATATATATATATATATATATATATATATATATATATATATATATATATATATATATATATATATATATATATATATATATATATATATATATATATATATATATATATATATATATATATATATATATATATATATATATATATATATATATATATATATATATAGTAACTCTTCAACAACGCGACCGATCTCGATCAAATGTGCCACATGAATGAGGTTCCAACCTGTGATCGTTTTTGTCATTCCACTTTGAATAAAAAAGAAAGTGACTACTTTTGTGGTTTAATAACTCTTGAACCATACTAACGATTTCGATCAAATTTTCAACATAGATGACATTTGGGCCTGGGATGGCATTTATCATTTAATTTTGACGGTGCAACTTAGGGGAGGGGGAGGAAGAAGATATTTAAAAATGATTGAAATTGACCGATATTAATTTTGAATCTAGAGTGTTCAGAGTAGCTGAGATAAACAGTGACATCCGATGCCGTTTAAATCGAAGTTCAGCAGCGTGAAACTTGGGGAAGAGGGAGATATATAAAGGAGATGTGTATTTAAAGTTTTTATGTCAACCCAGCGACGCGGGTAATCAACGTTAGTATAATTATAAGATGTAGGCAAGAATTATGATAAGCTCTTATATTTTAATTTTTGTTTAATTATTAGATTATGGAAAGTTTAGGCATATATCAACCGATAAATCACACTGAGCTGTACAAGATGATATGTTGAAAGGTAAGTGCTCGTATGGACTTTTAGGAAAAATCGGGGAAAAACAATTTTTTCTGGTGTTAACAAGTATGTCGCATTGCTTAGCTGATTCTGTTGATAGTTTTTTCTTTCTTTCTTTTTTTTTGTTCTATTGGAATAGGTTGTTATGCATTGGTGTACTTTATATGAAAATTAATCACTGTTAAGTAAAGAATTATATCTATTTTTAATTTCTCTTAAAAGTCACATCTGCTTCTGTGACGCAGATGGTTCCAAAAGTGATGCAATACTACTTTTAGTAATTATAGCTCATGTAAAGCAGAATGATATGTTGAACTACACTTTACACACCCATATATTTAGAAATGATTTTTTTTACATCAAAACGTCAAGAAATTTGTTTAAGTGATTTTATTTAGTAACTTTTGAATAGTTATGGAGCTGAAGTTGATAAATTAATGTAGAAACAAAGCTATCTGCTTCACCACGTTAGACATTCTGTCTGAGTCACAAACACGCATACGAGTCAGTCTTCATTCAGTCATACGAAAATGATGAAGAAGGTTTTATTTTATTCATTTGTTTCGTAATTTCTTGTTGTCTTGTTAGTTTAGTACTTCACATTACATAGAAACAAATAAAACTACTGTTAAAGATACCTTCGACCTCGAGAGCACCAACAAGTAAATTTATATTCGCTCATTCAAAAAATACAAATAGTTTGGATAGAATTATATACTGATTCATCTTAAATACATAATTTATAGAAAATCTTAAGAAATATAATCAAATCTATTAATGTTCGTTTCTAATCACTGAATCTAAAATCTTAATTTAAAAAAGAACACAAATCGTGAACTGGAAGCAAGTAAGCATTGGATTTACCTCTTAAATAAATGGAAACCTTGTGGTAACTTTGTAAGAAACAATGCAATGTCCTTGCTGAACTATGTACAAATGTGATAGAAGTATGAACCAAGTAATGCATCTCAGCGTCAATGCTCTGTTGGTGCATACTGAAATATCAACAGTAGCTTCTTAGCTCAGTATAAGCAGTAGCTTTCTGGAGGAAATTTTGGAAAGGTTGCTGTGGTCTTATTAAATTATAACTAACAACTACACTCAATTTGCTTCGTGTATTAAACGAAACCGAGTTCAAATCATTATGCTCAACAAAGTATACAGTATGATAAAAAGTACGGAAAAGATTAACTTGAACGCACAGATCAACGAAACGCAGTAAGAAGTTGCTTTTCAGGATAAAGAAGTAATTCACGAAACTTCAGCTGGTTACTGTAGCAACTCATATTAAAGATCTTCGTGGCTATGCGTTTTGATTTTTTTTTATTTTTTGGCGTGGGAGGCCCAGTTTCTACACTTGAATGGAGTTCACGTGAGTACCAATTTATTAAACTATAGCTCAGTCTAATATATCCTCAGTGTTTCAGAAATACTCGAAATCAAATAAAATATTCATTTCCGCTGTAAACAGAGATTAGGACGAAGCTTCGAAATGTACAGTCTGAAACAACATTAAGTATAGATTGGAAATATAAGAAATAACAGCTCCAAAATATACTTAGTATTGTACAATGTAATCTTGATGGTTACATGATTCTACATGCAACATTTATGAATTATTTAGCCTTGGCTTCTCCAGGTAGTTCTTGTCCTTAACTTTTATCAAAGATAATAGATTTATCAGTAATAAAACCATTGGTCTTTCGGCCATCACGATTAGGCTTAATATTAGCAAAGAAGTAAATTATATTTTCTTTATTATGATTTGGTATCATGTTTTACATTAATATAAAGATGTACAGAAGAAATATTATAATAACTTGCACTATAACATAACTTATTTATTTTTAAGATAACCGTCAATAAATTACATATCTCTCACGATACACCGCTTCTTATATATAAAATATGTTCTTACAATTTATAACAGAATTACATGTAGATATTTTCTCTGAAAGTTTACAAAATAATGTTCACACATAACATGAATCAGAATTTTATGAGTTAAGTGATTGTGTCGTAGGAGATATATGTGTCCTTCATGGGATACAGTGATAAGGAACTCATATACACTTACACTGAAATGAAGCAGGTGGGAGGTGGAGATCTAGTATACAATGTATAACGTTAGGAGGGGAGTTCAACGAGCTGTTTGCGAAATGGGAAGCAATTTGTGCAGAAATGAAATGAAACGAAGTCTTTAGGTTTTAAGTTCCACTTTTATGTCGGTTACGCTAAAGGAGACTGTGATGATGAGAAATGATTGAAGTGGTGGAATGAAGAAAGTGGGAGGAAACGAGAGATCCTCGAGAAAACCCACACACACGGTATTTGTCCATCACAAAGCTCACTTGCGCGAGCTGGGATCTAACCAAGGACCCCATGCACCAGAGGTGAACGCTGTACCACTGAGCCACAGCAGTCCTCGCAATTTGTGCAGAATGAATACGTATTGCGAGAAAAAGGGCAAAATGTGTACGAGTGAAAAAAGTTGACTAAAGCAAGAATGACGAAAGCTCTTCTGGCTGTATGGCCGACTGGTAAAGACAGTCGGCGTGGATTCACAGGTTCAAATCCCACTTTCGGCTTTCATTTTTTGTTTGTTTGTTGAAACAGTTTTGTATACGAGTTGCTAGTTGTTAAAGAATCGAATAACATATTTGGAAAACGGATTTAGTACTGTCATTAAACAGCCAACTGATGGCATACAAAGGAGTTCGACCAACAGATTCCAGCGTTGTGTGTAATGGATGCTTTCGCTTACATAATTTTGTTGCTTTTCGACACGTCCATTATTAAATACATTTCACTCTGAGTTTGTTCCTAAAGTTTCACGTCCTCACGATTCTTATGTAGTTACATGTAACTAGGACATGATGCCTTTTGTATACACGTTTGCACACAGTGAATATCAAAGTATTTTCACCATTCTCACAATAATTACCGATTTCCATTCCAATCTATACACAGTGTCATTTCTTCATTGATTTTTCCACAAAAATTAAATGATTGTCGATGATAAGATTTAAACCAACGATCCTACGGTCCGAAGTTGACTGTCCTTATCACTCGTCCACACTACTAATACAAGAAGCCATTTTCTTTCTTTCGTCTATCTTCTTCACGTGAAGACATATTGCCTTTCTTTCTTGTAATCCATATTCATTCTGTACAAATTACTTTCCATACCATATACAGCTCGCTGAACCCTCTTCAACGTTATACATTATATCCTAAATTTCCACCTCCCAGTTGCTTCATTCCCTTGTTGGAAATGAGAATGTTATATTTCTTCTGTATCTCTACGTATTGCCAGATGCTTAATTTTGTAAGCAATTACCACACCTTGGAATCTAGGTACATTAACGATTGCACATCGATAAGAAAGTGTTGCTTTTATAAGTCAAAAACAATTTCTCAGTAATCACATACTTTCTTTTCGTTTTAAAATTTGAAATTCACAGACATCTAAAGCAAGTAAATTATTTTCAAATTAAAAGCAAGTAAATTATTATCAACGTTGATCTAATTGTTATTTAGAATGTTATCTATTAGAGTCGTTCTTTGGCACTGTGGTCTTACGGTACACACATAACAGTAAAATGGTAACCCACTACTACCCTTTGCGTTTAATTTTGAGAGATAAATAAATAAATAGAAAGAAAATTAAAACGTGTCGTCTCTTCCACTTGTATTCTGTTATTTATCACGTTATGAAAGTAAATATATTATTATGGTATCAATATGATTATTAAAGACATCCACACAAAATTCAGTACTGAAAATGTCATAATTTTACATTTCATTGCTTATAAAAATTACAAATACACAAAATATTTCTAAGCACAATACAAACATTCTGTTACATCACACAAACTACTCATACAATATAGAAGTATAGAATACAGTTTCTTTGTAAAATGAACATAAAAATCGGAATGTCCATACAATAGTCAGGTGTTGAATATTCTGACAAGACGGGCTTCCAAGTCTGTGCTCAGAAATTATTAAAAATTTCGTTACACTTATTTTATGTGATTGTAGTTCTCTTGCTGAGATCGTTTCCTTCCATATATATTTTGGTACTCTAGCATAACAAAAATTTAAGTAATACATTGCCTCTCTCAATGCGGATGTTGTGTAAGAAATCCAGATGCAACAGTTTCTGAAACAAAATAGCGAGGGTTACAAGTTAATTGGTTGTTTAAAATTGACAAGAACTTTTTTTATGTTAAATACATGTACAAAAGAAATACATGTACATGTAGCCTGACTGATCTCCCAAGTAGAGATTAATAATTCTCTTTAATTATTCGATCATCTTAGTGAAATAGTTTTAGATACTTAATAATAACGATAACGATAATTACTTCAGATAATTACCTATTATTCTAAAAACGTTCCCTGGTCACAAAGTAGCTTTAGTGTGGTTGTGGTTATTAACTGTACATGTTGGTATTGAAAATTCTATTTTCATCTGATACATTGTATTTGACCTAGAAGCATCATTTTGCGGGGGGCCGGAGCAGTTGCCATTCTGAGTTCCAGAAATCCATACTTTTTAATTGATTGCATACTAATATAGTAATAAAAACTGAAACTCAGATAGAGCATCTGGTTCTCCATAGCAAAATTTGAAATGACACTACTTATTTTACCTTATCGTAATGTTACTTATAACGAACATGTCATTTTGTTTATAGCGTAAACATTAATTCCCGATTAGTTTGCTGTCTTGTAATCAGTAGCGTTATTCAGGCTTTGTCAGGTGAAAAATTGTCCAGCGGCAAAGAGTTTCATTTTTCATTAGTATATTATTATAACTTTTTAAAGGCAAGAGTTTCTCAAAATCGAGGGAAAATTGCCCCTGCCCTCCCCAAGAGACGTCCCTGGTTAAAATGACGTTGGAGTGATCAACGATGGTCGCTCACTTTCGCAAGAGAGAGAATGTATGTGGACATTTAAGAAAAGATTACTGGAAATCCTGACGTAACCTAAAAGAATCGTGTCTTACTTTATAGAAGTCAGATGAAATTTGATATTATATAACTGATGGTTATATCGGTGTTTGTACAGTGTTCAATAAGCGACAATTGGCAGACTGGAGCGGTCTAAATTGGATCGTACCTCTGCTGGTATGAATGTTGAACATTGCTTGCAAATGTCACATATATCTACATACGTATGTGATCCAGAGAAGAAAGGATATATGGATTGAACAATTTTGGTCACCTGGGCCACCGAGTGTATATTTGATTACATTTTTTTTTATTAGTAACTCGTGTCTCGACTAATAATAATATCGTTGTAAACAATCACTTTATAAGGAAAATTTTCTCTCCTTTTTACATCTTATTTCCAACACTGTTGGTGAGAAATGCAGGGTGTTTCAAAATGAATATCGGGGTTTAAGTCTTCGTAGTACTTATTACATTTTACGTACAGTTATAAACAATACATCAAGTAAAAGAGCATCTCAAAAGTCTTTGCTACAGGTGTTCGATGTGAGATTCATTCGTCACACGGCACACATCTAGTCGATAGGAGAGAAAGGCCCATAAACTTTCCGCCATATGGCACAAAACATATTGAATTTAGGGTAGTCTCGTTTCAACTGTACCATCTCCTGAGGATTTGCTGACGGCCAGATACAAACATTATGAGTGTTCACATTAGCTCTTAGGTGAAATGTCGATTTATCACTGAAGACGACACGATCTAGAAAATCTTCATTGTTATGCAGCAATATTTAACTTGCGGAATTGGCACGTAAACCGTAGTCTGTAGGCTTTAGACTTGTAGCAACTGCAAACAATAAGAACGTAGTTGCAAGCGTCTCCTTAATATTCTTCACACAGACAGTTGCATGTAACTACAGATTCAGTCTTTGTTAGAACACAAAAAGCTTTCTGTTCTCTAGTCTCGCTACTTGCTCTTTCTAACGGCATACAGAAGAAACAATGTATGTGCATGCGTGTGTACAAAACTTTGAGTTGCTCTTCAATTTGATATAATATTTATAATTGTAATAGATACTACAAAGTTTCAAAACCCTAATATTAATTTTGAAACTCCCTGCATTACTTCAAAATGTGTCATCCTCTATTCATGTCTGGGACATAGCCTAAGAAGAGATTGTATCATGAGGGACGTCCTAGAGGGTATGGTGGCGGGAAAGAGAGGCAGAGGGAGAAGGAGACTACAATTAATGGATGATATAAAAACAGAAAGATCATACGCGAAGACGAAGAGGTTAGCGGAGGATGTGGAGCATGGAAGCTTCTCAGCTGCGGCAAGTGACCTCAGGCAGAATACCTATGATGGTGATGATGATATTCATGTCTTGTATATACATGTCATCGGGGCCGGCCCTAGGCAATTTGTCGCCCCGTGCAATGGCATAATTTGGCGCCTCCCCCTTTCTCAAGAAAGAACATATCTTAAAAGTCATGATTTTAAGTATGCTACTCCAGCATGAACAACGAAGGGGAGGGTAAATGTAGTCGCACTCAGAAAGGCTTAAATACTTACTAAAAGTACAATCTCGTTGTGTGGGTGTGTGTGTTTTTTTTCTTTACATATAAATCTATTATGTTAGTGAAAGATAGAGCAAACACACCTGCAGGAAAGATGGTAATCCTTTTTATAGAATTCAATATCGAGCTTCAATCTCAATGTATCAGTTTGCAATTCCAGTGCAACTAGCTTTTTTATCTTTATTTCTTGATTTTTGTTCTACATCTGTTCAGATTTTTTTTTCAATATTTCTATATTCAATGATAAGGAATTTGTTTGTGACAAAAACAAGACTAGCTGTCAAATAAAAACTGTGATAACTAACTAAATGGAACAGATATTCGCTACTATTCGAGAATTCTTGCATCTGACAATAATCAAGCAATTTGTGCTCGGATTTATTTGACCTTTTGCTTTAGCATTGTTCATGTGACCTTAAACTAATGGGACCTAAACATAATTTGTGAATGTAGTATTCAAATAGAAGGTCAGATTAGTAAATGTAACTACCATTATCATGAAGTCTTTGCAACAAGAAATATTTAATTTAAATAATATACTTACGACAGATTTTGTCGAACCCTGCAAACTTGCCGCTGCATAGCATATATATCCAGTCAACAAATTATTTATATATGATATTTAGAAAAACACTAGTAGGGAAATTAGTATTGGTTTTTACCTTTAGACAAGTTATAGTGTTCATGACACTATTTTCGTACGTATTAAAGGCCTGCTTTCATGAAAAACAAAATTTCATTTCTACTTTTATCTCATAGTTGATATTGATGAAAACTTTTGAAAGCCGAATTGTTAGTAGGTATGCTATTCATATAAAGTGTAAAATATTTGTAGCGTATCAGTATCTAGCGTTTAACGTATGTTGCATTTTACGGTGATTACATGTACATAAAAATACTTCATACTTAAATAGACGTAAGATGCATTACAAATGACTATTTAAAAAAAAAAACGAAATTTAGAAAAAAAACGAGAGGCAATGTTCTTTTTCTAAAAAAAAACGTACATTTCTGAAAAAAATACGAACGTTTTTTTTCTATTTACAACACTAACCATCACCTTATACAGAGCCAAATGATACTACAAAATCTTTATTCTCCATACATTTCTTATAAAACGTTCGGAAATTCATTGTTTCTCGTTTAATATTTTACTTTCTTTCTTTCCTTCGTTCATTGATTCGTTTTCTTTGTTTTCCATCCATTCATTGTTTTGATTTTTCTGTCTTTAAATACCAAAGCATAGATTTCGTTTCTTGGTACTTGATTTTTTAAGAACCACACATGATTAAGTCACTCCTCGCTATTATGGACTTTCCCGATAATAAAGAAAAGACTTTAAACTAGAAGGTGACAACACTGATACATTTATTGATGACTCATTATGTTTACTTCTCCATTGTAGAGAACTTTCTTGTTGTGTATTTTAAACATATAGAGAAAAATCCCATTTTGTCAATCTCGACGAAAATTCCCTTTATCATATTCCGAATAATTAAAGTAAAAAATCACACGAAATGCGATTTTTCTCACTGGTTGATATCGCTGCTATAAGCTATAATCTAAACGCACGTAGCTGGCAGTGATGCAATACTAGAATTTTTAATAAGTATCCTCTCAATCACTTAAAAATTCTATTATATATATACACCGTCCTTGTATACACTTATACTTTCGTAAATTGAAGGTATATATACGCTAGACTATAAAATATTGGGAGAGTATACTATGTACTCTGTACACATTCTGTTAAATTCCTGATAGCTGAGTTTACCATGACTTTAAAATGTTTTCCATTACGTTACTTAGATCAAAATCCAAAATAATTAACTGAAAGGTGAGTGGACTTCATAATTTAAGATGACTAGAAAAAGAATTTATCCTTTACATATACATTTGTGACACTATGATTGGCAAATATTAATATCTGTTAAAACTTAGTTATGTATCGTTTAGAACATATTAGGAGTTAAAATAATATTACCTCTAAATACATCTACTCTGCTGTAAAGAACCTTCTCCCATTCTTCGTCGCCAAATGTTGGCTGATGTCCTCCATAGGCTTCAGGCAAAATTTCCGGAGGAATATGCTTGTGAAGTGACGTGCGATTGTACCCATGTACGTACACCTGGAAAAAACATCTTCAAAATATTAATATATATGCTATACTTCTTATGCGTCATAGTAATGTCATACTTCTGGACTAGCTGTGTGCATGCACTTAGTCATTTACTGAAATTTCAGGTCCAAATATTATATTCCTGTGTTACAGAATCTGGATGTTCGACGAAATCAAACTACAACATATGTAATTCGCTTATGCAAAGAATTTGGCTTCCAGAATCAATACTAAACAACAAGCATGTCGTATTCTACGACGTTGTGCTCTAAAATTGCATTTTAGATAATCATATTATATTTTCTAGTATTCTAGGAGAGAATCAAGCGTTAGGTAAGATACTATTCAATTAAAGCTAAAGAAAAAGTGTAGATGGGTGTAAAAATGTGGCAACGGTTTTTACTCATCCTCATACACAGAAATTATATTAACATAAGAAATGCTCTAAAAGAATTTGCAATCTTCATGGTAGCTATTTAATTTCAGGACATCATCTAGTATTCTATTCTGGGCAAAACATTTTAATTCCTTATACCTCTCTTTGCTACCTTTAAAAAAAAGAAAAAGAAAAGAAGTATATCCTTTCTTACTCACTGCTCTCGTAGAAGTAGGTTTCGGTCCAAATCCTACGTTTCTAGATGTATTCATATAGCTTGGACTTTTATGTGAGAATAACATTTGTTCTTTCACATGAAAGATTTCCTCCATTTTCGTTTCAAGTGTGGAAGTTTCGAAAAGGCTTAAATACATGTTTCGTTGTTTTTAAGCAAGAATTTTTTAAAAAATCACACTTCCAACTTTATCACATTCTCATATTAAGGTTTTATCTAAATACATTGTCTGCAATTTTAATAATATAAAAATCGTCCCTATTTTTCATTTAGAAATATTTATTACGTAGAAGAACGAAGTTGTAGTACGGGGGATTCCATATAAAGAACTCTGATCTATTTAACACAATCTTTATTCCCTAAAAACTTTTATTTTTTTTGACTGGTTTACTTTCATATTTATAGAGAAACCTTCGATTGGAAGTACAACGTATTTTACACAAGTCAGAACAGTGCCAAACCAGTAAATAGAGTCCTTGAATAAATTGTTTTAGCTTATCTGTAATGTTGATGTTTTAGAAACAAACAATTAATTATTTAGAATTAACCAAGGCTTAAAGGTTTCGATAGATCAGCGCCTGGAATTAAATTATCTTCACGTAGAGTTAAATTCACTAGAGGGCTTTTATTTTAGCCGCGATGATCCTTTGATGTCCTTAATTGAAATAGATAGTAATTTCCACATAATTGAATGCAGATCATACAAGAAAGGAAAACATTCAAAAGAATAATAAATGTATTTAACAGTTCAGAATCGTCCTAACTTCTGGCGTGTGCTGACTTTAATATTTCTTCTATACGGTACTTCTAGCATGAATCTAGATGTTTCTTGATATCGATGGCATCATACTCTTAATGGTGTTGCTTTTATCTGATTTGTCTGAGAAATGCTATTACACATCATTAATTTCTTTATTATTCCCTAATATCCTCCAAGAACAAATTATATTTTCTGAATCGGATTCGGACAGATTATCTATTGTTTATCAACTTTACAAGCAACTATTTATCTAGTTCGAGTATTCAAACGTGATTGATAGGGTTTACCTGTTGATTTATGCAGAAAGACTGTTTACCAAAGTTTCAAGTCTTCATATACGTATACATAAGTCAACGTTTAGATTCACATATTGCGTTACTGTTAGTAACATTAGAATAATTTAATGACATATGAAAATTTGATAAAATATTTTTATATGTAGTGAAATCCCAATGTTCAGCGTGTCAAAAAGTTTCCTATAGGTTATTTCTTTTTACAGTTTGCCAGTTAAAGAAAGCTTACATATAGGGGATGGCAGGGTTAAAAGTGACGAGACAGATAGTGACAAAGCAGAAATTTCCTTATCTTAAAGGCTACAATGCTGTGTGACTTCATTGTAGTGAGCCGCAACTCTCGCATAGTGAGACATGTGAAGCTGATAAGAGAACACTGAGGACTGTTTGAGTTAGACAAACATTCACATTTTTTATTATAAAAGTAAAATTTGAAGAGTATTTTCGTACAGGAACAGTTCACAGCCACATGATCAGGTAAGTGAAAACTGTTTCCGCAATTCTATTGAGTACTTCCTGCGCTGGCCATGACAGTCGCATTTAAAAGGAAATTAAAAATGATGGCTGGGGTTATTTGGTTTAATGAATATTGAAGCAACTACTTGGTTTATTAACTATGAGGTGATTGTGTGGCACGATAATACGCATCCCCATATTGCACGGGGCATTCAAGATTTATTCTGAAGATTTAATTGGAAAATATTGCGTCACCCTTCTTACACCCTTTACTTTTCACTTTCTATCTATTACATCTTTGGTTCAATAAACAACACTCTAAAAGGAACCCGAATCCGGCCAATGTGACATGTAACGCAAGAATGAGAAGCAGATATATGAGTCATCTACTATAAGCTGCGTGGCTGGAATGAGAACAAACGTTGCGTCAAATGTTACGTAAGAGATATGTTATGCACCTGAGGAACAAACATTGCACTATTTGGATATCAGCAGGAACAGAAGAGTGTCGTAGTTATATACAGCTTCTCGATATGAGTGCTGAGCGCATACGTCTTAGGTAATCACTTATTCTTTATTTCTTACGTGGCTAGATAATAATTAATATCTATGTTTCATTTATATCTGGAATTGGTTTCAAGGCTGTTCCTGAGTGAACACTTTCTTCAAAATAATATTAAAAATTATAGAAAGATTTTCGAGACATTCGAGTCGAGTCTAGATTCTTATGAGTAGTCTCGACTCGAAAATTCGAGTCGAGAGATATGTTTGTCTCGACTCATGCGCATCCTCAATAAAGACATTTTCCCGCGAAAGTTGCTTTCATGTAGAATCGGCTCCAGGACCGCAGCCAAGGGGAATTAAGGCACCACTCCCACATTTTTGCCTTCTCTAAAGTTTCTGGATGGCATGATTTGCGAAAATGTTTTAACGGTTTTTAAATGTGGTCATATAATTGGTCCAATTCTAAATTTTTCTGGCATCCTAAACACTACGACCTTAAATGGTTTTGAAAGTGTGAAGCCTCATACAGTGACATATATCTGTATATGTCCCAGTTTATCTATCTATCTATCTATCTATCTATCTATCTATCTATCTATCTATCTTTAGCTGCTAGGGGTCTAAAAAGGACGAAACAATAGATATATTCTAAATTTTTTAACTTTGATTTATTTGCTCCTCTCTATACCATATTGACTAAATCTTGATCTGAAGAAATGCGTGAAGCAATAAAACTATGGATATGCTATTGCCATCAACACGTTCTGTTCTAATGTAGTTTTCGAAATGTCATGATATTTTTCCTAAAATATCACTATTTTTGCAGAAACAACTTTTGATGTCACAGGTTTACAAAGAAATAAGTATAAAAAGCTTTATCGACCCTATTATCTATTCACAAATAAATATTTTGTTGTTTTTTAAGAAACAAAATGTATTTTGTTCATTACATACCACCAAGGCATCTTTCTGTGAGACGAAAAAGTCGAAGGACAAAAAAGTTTATATTTTACAATAAATTTTGTTGAGAGTGGTAAAGGACTGTGAGAAACATTGTTATAGAAAGTTTCGTTAATTAATTTTAATAAATAACATATTTATACATATCTATAATTTTGAGGGGTTTAAACGGGACGAAATGTCTCCAATAATTTGGATCTTTTTTAAATAACACCGATATTTTACATCTTATTGCAATGAATCTGACATAATTCAATCTAAGTAGCATAAGAAACGTTTTCCCGAGATATGTTAGTAATTAGATAGAAATAACGTTGATTGATATGACGATATTTTTTATGGTCAAGGGGTTTTTTCGGGACGATTTTTGGTTATTTCCAGGTATCCAACTCTCAACAGAATGTGTAAGAAAATGTCGGCAACTGTGAGCGTATTCTTTAAAACGTCTCTTCTCAAGCATTTCTCATTTCATAAACTATTCTGTTTAAACAGTTCACAGAAATTAGGATGGAAAATTGACAAAAACAGTGTCTACCAACATTTCAGATAGAACATCATGTCCATACACAATTGCTTCGGAGAAAGTCGCACCACCGTTCGCTCATAACAAACGCTATTGAGAAGGGGGAAGTATGTAGAGGAGGAGCCCTCCCCACGTGCGTCACGCAGCAGCTCAATAGTTGATTGACACCTGAAGTTCCTTTATAGCTGTTTTCTTCCGCTGGTTATAAAGCAGTAAAGCGAACAAGAAAGACTGGTTACAGATTTCAATAACAATTGTATAGGCTGTGCTCTACACAAACATATTTAAAGCTGAGAAAATATGTAGAAGCCCTAGACTAAAAGACACACACCATTTGAAATTATAACTAGAATACATGTATATAGAATAAGAAATACATGTTACTCAATGATAATTAAATAATCCAATGTAACACCACTCTACAATATATCCCGTATTTTCAGGAACATCATCAATAAGACCATTATATCAGTTTTATTCAGGGTGCGAATTACCGGGGGGGATGAGGGGGATTTTCCCCCTCAATCACATTTTGTTCCCCCCCAAAGAAGTCAGCTGAAGTATCCCCACCGGGGATGCTCGCTTTCCCCCTCAAACTATGCTTAGTATAACTCCAAATTTCACTGATTTTTGTTATTTCTTGTAAATTTAATCTTCTAGCTATATTTCGAAATGATCGATGTAAACTGTTCAGTTTTGGTCATTTCTACTTACCACCTAATTACCCACTATTTTCAACGTTGTTTAGTAGAACTATATTATTATGACTATGGTTGTTACTTGCAACTGTACCTTCGTACCCTTCAGTTCGTCATCGTTTGTGAATTTGAATGTACTAATTGCGTATAACAAAGCCACATATAGATTTATAAATGTTCTTAGCGGTTGGCCAAGAAGAAGTAAACAAATAGCTTCTTCTACCATACTTGGCGAAGTTCGGATATGTCATATTCATCCTCTATATTTGTATCGATTATCATCTTATTTTAATTTTTGTTATAACATGTTATTTCATTTTCCAGTGTACTCTTTGTTAGCACATGGTCTTCATTCCCTAGTAGGTTGTGTGTATGCAACTCAAAAGTTGCATTTAATTTGTGATAATTAGCATAGTAATCACTCCTTTTACAGTTTACGGAAATGAACTTTTGAAACTGTACTCAAAATCTGAGATATAGGTATTCTCTCGTAAGTATATGTTAACGTACACGCTGCGGGATACGCTCCTAGTGAGCAGACATGTTAATGAAGGTGATTTTTAGGTGAATAAGCGAATAATTCAAGATTTTTTTGAGCATTTGTTAATACGGCTGGTTCTCTGTGTCATTGTCCGTGTCTGTATAAGCATTTCAACTGGAGCGGTTTTTTTTTTTTAAGTTAACCCTTCATTTTTCCATCTTTTCGCTGTACAGTTTGCTGTCCACGCAATTAATGTTGTCTAAAAAACTTCAGTGTAATGTTTTACTTTATTTGAATAACGTAGCCCATAGTGAATCAACTCATCTTCAACCTAACAGTAAAGTAATTTTTAAGTGTTGACTTTCTGTGCCCATCACGGAATCGATATTTGGAGAAAAAAAGTCGTGATGAGCACAGCTTTAGCGGGAAGTAGAAGCACAAGCTCAAAATTTGAATTGAGAGATTTTAAATATTTGGCCTTCGATTTGACCTTGATGTGAAAAATCGGGACCAGCAACAATCCATTTCTTATTTGATAGGCTAATATCTAGATTTTCTTTAAAAAAAAAAAAAAAAAAAAAAGATATGTCCGGTTTAACTGATAATTTTAGTGGTTTTCACAAGACTGAAGTAGGTTTCTTTTTGCAACCTGTATGTATTAATGCAAAGTGGAAGCTTTCAATATGAGTGGAAAAATTAACATATGCTTGTGATCATGGCTATCGCTTGAGCCGAATTATTAACTAAATAAACCTTAGAGAGCTGCGGGGACAAGAGTGAGTACAACATTAAAACACGTTCAGAAAGGTTTAGTGGGGTGTGTGTATGTCAGACAATATATATATGCATAGTTATTGTCGGTAGATTTATTAAATTAATAAATCTCTTATTTATTACAGATGTCACACACACATTATATATATATATAATATGGGGGTAAGGCATTTATTGTCTCATTTTGAAATTTGAACCTTCAGACTATGTCCTTTGGCCTAATTTTATCCCCCCCAATATAGATTATCTAATTCGCACACTGGTTTTATTTATGGTTTAGTGTCTCACTGGTAATTACACTGAAAGGAGAGGTTCCGACTTCATCTGATCGCATGCAGTTTTTTATATGGTTTCTTGCCTTTCACTCCTTACATTGTGTCGTTTATTTTTATTATTATTATTATTATTATTATTATTATTATTATTATTATTATTATTATTATTATTATTATTACATTAATAGAGAGTTGAGTTGATTTTGAGTTTAACGTCCGTTTCAGCAGCTAAGCTGTATGAGAAGTGGACGTACTGATTAACGTGGAATCCGAAACACATGAGCTCCTACTGGGAATCGAACCCAGGTACCCCACGCCAAAAACGCGTACGCTAATCGCTTAGGTATGGAGATACTCATAATAATAATAATAATAATAATAATAATAATAATAATAATAATAATAATAATAATAATAATAATAATAAAGTTTAAATTAAAAGACAAATTCTGACCAAAGCATATATTAACTAATAAATAATAGTATTACAGTTTCGGCAAATTAATTTGCCGAAACTGTAACGCTATTATTTATTAGTATATATATGCTTTGGTCAGAATTTGTCTTTTAATTTATACAGGAAGTTCCAAAGCTAGAATGAGTGGTATTCAAATAATATAGTTAATAACATCAAGAAATTTTGAAAACAATAATTTTGGGAGAAAATAGTTTTTGTGGTGGTAAATTAAAGAAATGAAATTAACACTAAAAGCATTTGCGAGATTAAATGTTTCTATAAACTAAACTACTTCCTTGATATTCGAGAAAACCGCACTCAATGTTTTTAATTTCTTCATTTTACTTTCTCAAAAATAGTTTCTTCTTTTTAATGCCTTTTATAAAAACTTTACTTTGTTATAATTTCAGCATCATCTTTACCAAAGGATTTACCAATGAATAAATTAGAAATTTATTTATGACCTCTTTCTAGTACCGAAGTTATACGTTACTTGAAAGCAGTAATGGTTTTAGATTTTCCCTCAGGGGTGAGGATTTTAATACACTAGGTGTGAAAAGTAATATTGTTGAAATGGTGGGAAATTCACATTTACCATGTCCAGGAGGAATTCAATAGCTCCAAGGGGCTCCCTGTCACTCTCTGAAATAATCACTGTTTGAAAATGAAATCTCTGAATTTAGTGCCACAAAATTATGCTCCAAGGATCAAGGAGATGGTAGCGAAAGAAACAAACAAATGATGGTAAAATCTTGGCGATATAAAATGAGGGAGGTAATGGAAGGTATTCGAGAAAACCCGTGCACATAGTTTTCATCCTCAATGAAACCGGCTTGGAGAGAACCAGGACCGAAGCTGGGGCCACATATCCTAAGAAGTAGGTAGGTGCTCTATCACTGAGCCACCGAGGTTTCCGTATAAGTGAATCCTACCTTAAGATCGAATCAGATATACGTTAATGAGTTCAAATTTTAAGACTGATCAAGAATCGAACTCGGAGCCTCTTACATCACGCTCGCTAACCACCAGAACAGAGCGGAGACTGTAGGGGGTGAAATACAGGGACCTGATCCCTATTAATTGTAACTTCCTGAAGATAGCTCCCCACTCATCACAAATATATATTCCAAATATTATACTTTATTCCTTTTAAGACATTTTAGTACTCAAAGAGCATTCCCTAAAAATCTCGAAATCTAATTTTGTAAAACAAACACAGGGGCGGATCCAGGATGGCGATCGGGGGCGATCGCAACCCCAAGAATAAGATTTAAAAAAAAAATAAAACCCATTACAAAGTTGTAGCTCTTGATTTTTTTTTAAACTTTGTATTATAATTGTAGAATAAAACCTAAAATAAGTAAGTCTTCAATTGGAGAAGTTAAGTGAATCAATACATCTCAATAAATTACTTGCATTGGAATTCTTGCTCAGAAAATGCCCACTTTCGAAAATGTAGGTGGCCGCTTCTCTTCTTTCTTTTCAAGATGCAATATTTTGAGCTATCCGTTCCTTCTCAAAACTGATTTCTGCTTCTTGTTAACAATTGGTAAACAGTAAGCTATAAACCCATTTGTCCACAAGTGTTTGCCAATATTCCTGTTTTAGAAAGTCCATTTTGTCAGTACAGAAAGTCAATAAACGTAATGGTTCTGGTATTTTACATGCAAGTGCAATTGAAAATACAAAGAAGGAAGTAATATAACTAGGTATGAATAGAAATTAAAGTTCATGATTCAAGAAGAATTCGTATTCTTATTATTATTCTTACTCTACTGCTACTACTGTTATTTATTATTATTATTATTATTATTATTATTATTATTATTATTATTATTATTATTATTATTATTATTATTATTATTATTTGTAATCCATCAGTATCAACGTTTAAACAAGTCAACATGCATGGCAGTGCATGGCAGCCAAGTTCCGCGAAGAAAATGAAAACTGGCCTGCACTGCCGTAAGCATATTATACACGAACAAGAGTTTTGGGTAAAATCGCCGATTTCGAGGCTCTGTAAAACCAATTCTAGTAAGGGGATAAAACATGAAATTTATAATTTAAGGAGATATCCGAGAGATGTGCTCATATACCAAATCTCACATTCCTACCTTCAACCATATTCGAGTACTGGACCCCTAAAATATGCAGTTTTCAGGTTCGCTGACTCACTGACTCACTCATCAAATTGATTAGGTACTTCCCAATGAGACAGAGACGTGAAACTTAGCACAAAGGTACCTTATAATGACCTGAGTATAGAAAAAGTCCGAAATCTGATGAATGTGCTATGGGAATTTTTTCATGGGCAAAAAACTGTCCTTAGCTAAGCAAGAAATCGTTTCACTCACTCACTCATCAAATTGATAAGGTACTCCCCAATGAGATAGAGACGTGAAACTTTGCATAAAGGTACTCTATAACGACTTGAGTATAGCAAAGGTCCGAAATCTAAGGAATGTACTATGGAAAATTGTTTATGGACAAAAAAAAAAAAAAAAAAAACATTCATCAGCCAAGCAAGAAATCGTTTCATTGACTCACTCATCAAATTGATAAGGTACTCCCCAATGAGGTAGATACGTGAAATTTTGCATAAAGGTACTCTATAATGACTTGAGTATAGAAAAAGTCAGAAATCTAAGAAATGTGCTATGGGAATTTTTTTATGGGCAAGAAACTGTCCTTAGCCAGACAGGAAATCGTTTCATTGACTCACTCAACAAATTGATTAGGTATTTTCCAGTGGGATAGAGACGTGAAACTTTACATAAAGGTACCCTATAATGACTTGAGTATTGTGCTATGGGAATTTTTATAGGCAAAATACTGTCCATAGCCAAGCAAGATATCGTTTCACTGACTCACTCATCAAATTGATTAGGTAGTTCCAACGAGATAGAGATGGGAAATTCTGCATAAAGGTACCCTACAATGACTTGAGTATGGGAAAAGTCTGAAATTTGAGAAATGTGCTATGACAATTTTTTATAGGCAAGAAACTGTCTTTAACCAAGCAAGAAATCGTTTCACTCACTCACTCATTAAATTGATTAGGTATTTTCCAGTGAGATAGAGACGTGAAACTTTGCGTTATTAAACACATCATGTGCATTGTGATAATGTTGTCAATCGTCCGAGTAGTCGAGTTGGTGCCCTCCTCGCTGTCTATCATGTGCGCCTTTGGAGTATGGGGTCCCGAGTTCGATTCCCGCTAGAAGAGCCTTTGGAATTTTAACTCTCCTCGATGTTTCTGTGTTCGTGTCCCTGTCGTTCTAGATTAATAGAAAAACGAGCTAAGGTCACCGACAAAATTCGTTATCCGGACATCGGTATATTGTACAAATATACGGGATCCTTATGTTTACTATAGAAATCAATACTTAACATACGTTACCCATATGCTACATACGTACTGGCCTCTTTCCCGCTTAGATGTTACTCAGTGGCGTTACAGGATGTCTGACATCTAACAGTCTTCCGTACATTACGTACGTCAACTATAAGTTACAAACGGCCATCTGTATGTGAGATCCTGACTGTCTATATAGTTCTTTCCTTTGTGCGGAAAGTACGTTTATTCGGAACACTTATACGGAAACTATGTTTAAAATATACTCTTTCAGTTATACGTTAAGTCCAAAAACTACAGGATTTACATATGTAACCTACGTACGCCACATATCTACCTATGTAACCTATGTACCTACGTACATTTTTTTCTCAGTGTGCGAGTAAAATAAGTGAAAGCTAGTAATAAGTAGTTAAGCAAGTTAATGAGGCACATTCTGAGAATCAGTTAACTTTTAAAAACGTGGGCTAAGACACGTACATACTGCCGTAAATTTCGTGGTTGGAAACCCAGACAAGGGGAGCCAATATTTTTTTTCTTTTTTCAGTGAAGATTCTTCCTTTATTGCAGTCATTTGTATTAAATAGATATTGAAATTAATTGATAAGTAAGAGATTGTAGAAGTGAGTATATTTAGAATTAATAAAGTTTCCGAAGAAATGAGAAATTTAATTGTTCGAGTTTACGTAAGACTAGCAACAAAATGTAACCAATTTTGTAAATATATTGGTACCACGAGTTGTATTATGGTTACCACAGTCATTATGTAAAAATGTTCTTGATGCTTCGTGTCTCTATCTGTGAACAGTGTGCGAATCTCTTACGATCAGCCTTTTCATCAACAGTGAATTTTGTGCCTTTGCTCTTCATATTTCCTGAATTTGCCCACCTGGGGGTTCGCCCCCACGCGTCTGCCTTTGCTCGGCCTACTTCCTCACACCTCTTAAGCTCACAATTCTACCGAATTTCAAATTTCTTTTCCTATTTCAACTATCTAAAACATAAGATTTTGTATCCTAGGAAAACGCCTATTTAAATAACATGGGGATTTCTTTATCTCCCTTTAGATTCCTTAAAAATTAAAAAAAAAATATTCACTTTTAGCAATTTTTCTGTAGGTTAGTCGCGGGAGGCTACAATCGTGCCAAATTTCATCATTCTAATCTTGCCGGAAGTCAATAAACATTTTGGGGTGTAGAGGACATCCAATATAAATAACATGGAAATGTTTTTTCAGTTCCTCTTAAAACCACTCTAAAGTTGGAATTGTTTATTATTACTGATTACTTAGGTAATACTAACGAAAACGTAGAAGCATACTGAATTTCAAGATCCTATTCCAATCCCAAGTTCCTAAAACATGAAATTATAGGTCCCAAAAAAGACCCATTTAAATAACATGGGGAAATTCTTCATCCCCCCCTCATCATTTCAACTTTCCACGTCAACCGGAAGCACCTCTTTAATTTATGTCGGTTCATGTATTTTATATACAGTTAGGATATGTTGGTGGCAAATATTATTAAGATTACAAGCTACGAGCTCAATACAAGCTCGTATTTGAAAGGTGTATATCGTTGGAAGGAAAACCCGAGGCAGTATGAAACTGCGCAACATGCGCGCCATGTAATGAACTCCGTAATTTTGCAATGTGGAATGGTAGAGAACAATTAAGTATATTGAAACACCAGCCATGTCTAGTGATGTAGCAGCGAGGATTCAGCATTAAGGGTTTTGGGCCCTGTTGATACTCTTCGTATTTAGGTAATGAAAAATGAGATGTTAGCGATCGTGATTTTGTAGTTCTGGTAAATGAATTAGAATCTCGTTTGGACATAACTCTCTGACAGATATTTAATGGAATGAATCTTCCCCGCTGATCTAGTGGTTAGCATGTGCGCCTTTCTTGTACGGCGTCCTGGGTTCGATTTCCGGTGGAAGAGCCCTTGGGAACTAATGTTGCATGTGACACATTATGACTCCTTTAAAAATGTACAATTTTAAATTTAAATCCAACTAGCAGCGTTCACCCCGCTTCGCTGCGGTCACCCCGGAACGCAATAAACTTTGTTACTTAGATAATTTTTACTTTTTCGCTTTCAAGTGATATGATAAAAACCATAGTAGATTGCAGTAAATGTTAACATTATATCGCCTGTCATTTATGTTAACCCGCCCCGCTTCGCTGCGGTCACCCCGGAACGCAATAAACTTTGTTACTTAGATAATTTTTACTTTTTCGCTTTCAAATTGCAGTAAATGTTGACATTATAGCGCCTGTCATTTATGTTAACCCGCCGAGTGACACGGTCATGCGGGTTGCATATAAATACGTTTATTTTTACCTATGATGAACTAACAAAGGATTTGTACGTTATGGACACTTGAATGGTCAATTATCTCAAGACACTGGTAATTAAAAATTAAAGTGATATGATAAAAACCATCTAGGGTCCAAATCCTAATAACCCCCCAAAAATAAAAGAAATTGGTTCAGCCGTATTAGCGTGATGAGGGAACAAAGGATTTGTACGTTCTCTTTTATAATATAGATAATATGCCACAATTAAGATATACGATATTGACATGGTGAACTACAAAAAAGAAGTGAAATATGAACAAAAACACCAGAGGTACAAAAAGTACAGCCAAGTTCGTCAGCCTCAAAAAGTGTTGAGATGAGGATAGATGAACCAAGTTCCTTGGCCCTGCATCTGAAACGAACACTGGAACTTGGCGCGAGATGTCAAGGAAAATTATGTTAAGGAACCTTAGGGATAGTGGTGGTGGGCGTGGTGGGTTTGAGACCACCACCAACCTTAGGAATATCAACTTCGCTAAGGCGCTAAGGCACATATACAGTATATTGCAGTAAGATTGGAGGTTCGAAACCCAGACAAGGAAAACTTATATTCCTTCACGAAGTGTCAAGGTAAATGATGTTAACGAACCTTAGGGATGGTGTTTGTGAGCGTGGTGGATTTGGGGGTCCCCATTAGCCTTATGGCTGAAATGTCCCGGCCGTGAAACTAGGAATAGACATCTTAATGTATTCGAATATGTTAGACATCTTGCGCCAAGTTCCAGTGTTCGTTTCAGATGCAGTGGTAAGGAACTTGGCTCATCCATCCTCATCTCAACACTTTTTGAGGCTGACGAACTTGGCTGCACTTTTTGTACCTCTGGTGTTTTTGTTCATATTAATTCTACAGAAGAGTCCATTCCCTTTTCTAAAATTGTTTCACTTTTCGTTTTTTCTTTCTTCTTTCTTTTTTGCAATATATTATTACCTTGTTTTGAGCTCGAACGACTGCCCCCCCCCCTTAATATTTAACTTGGATCCGCCTCTAGTTACACAGTTAAGGAATTATGCACAGAAAGATACATTAAAAATTTTTTGTTGTTTATTACAAGCGCTTGCATGCGTGGAATAAAAAGAAATTTCTATTTTACGTACATACCAATGTAAAGCTAATTAATGTTAACTGGAAAGCAAAGTTGTTAATGTTTAATTTAGTCGGGAATGTCCTAGTGAGATCAGCGAAGTTAAATTGTACCGGATCTGGCCCGAGTGACCATGCGTACTCATTACATGGTATCGACATTTCGGTATACACCCAGCGTCGTGAGGACAATTGGGGAACTACTTGAAAGAAAGTATTGAACTCGGTGACTTCAACATTCGGCCATTCAAGATTCGTCTAATAACCTCAGGCAATGAAATTTGCAGATTTTAACTCAAGAGAAAGTGTAAGCGAATCTTGAATTCAAGATTGCCTAATGTGAAACTATGTTGGTAGTACTGACAAAAAATGACACAATTTAAGAAATTTGTAGTTTCTAAATTTAAAAAAAATAAAAATAAAAATAAAAAGTACACATCAAAACAGTATAAGCGCAATTACACTATATGACTAGATATTATATGTTTGACACCAAGATATAAAAATATTACATGAAGTTACAAAATCATTACAGAAAATATAAAATGAAGTCACAAATTCGACGAGAGTTTGCATAATTCATAAAATAAAATTAAACAAAGCACCAAAGATCAGTATAAGCACAATTACGGTATAGATAGTATACGCTTGACATCGAGCATCACCATTAAAAGTGTAAATTTTTAATTAAGTGCGAACTGTTTTAGTGCAGTATGCAGGGGTCTGAACCGAAAAAAATAGTAACAATAAAACTTATGGGACAGCTTCTTCCCATCAAGTATAGGCATATTATAAAAGTGACCAGATATTCACTTAAGCTTCACCCAATATGGCTGCCATATCTCATGTGATCGCCGCAGTCTATAGAATATCCATGTTTCCTTGATTTCTTACCTTTCGTTCAATTATACGATTTTGAAACTTATAACAAAATATTTTGTAAACAAATTTCTTCTCGTTTGATATAAAGTACAATCTCTGTAATAAAGTTACAAATGGAGCAGAGGGTTGTGTCGTTTAATCTTGTATCTGTTTCTCTCTCTCTTTCTCTCTCAAGCGTATTTTTCTGATTTTTCATAAAGAAAGCAGATTTCATCAATCAGTCAAAATGTTTAAATACATGAAAATACAGGAGGAAACATGGATGATGTGATGATATTTTTACATGAATTTTCAGGAAGTAACATGGCTTTGTCTCTGTTCCAAAAAGGGAAGAAAACCTTTGAAACTACTCAAGAGATAGACAGTTAATTTTGTAACAGGTTATGAGTATATTCAATAATTCTACCATGAATCCTGAAGAACTAGTAAAAGTGGGATAACATTTCCAATTATACTTTTATGCATCCCATGGGGTGACGCACTGGCTTTCTGTCGATATTTCACATACAGAAGACTTATTTCACACCAGTCACTTACCCCTTAGTTTTACTCTTAAGAGCAAGTGCGAGCAGACGGCACGTATAGAAAGTGTACCATGAGGAGCTAGCTTTGCGGGAGCAACATATTCAAGTAATTGATATGGGGGAGCAACATATTCAAGTATTGGGGATCGGAAGAGAAAATGGAGAACGCTACCTAGTTCGTTCTTTGGACATAGCAACACCATTTTTTTTTTTAAACCTCGTGTATTGCAAATGTAAAACTCTCATATACTTGGGCCTATTGTTTATGTTCGAGATTGTTTCACTCAGACATGCAGTGGCGTAACTACGGGCTTGGGGGCCACCCAGCAGACAACGTGGAATGGGGCCCCTTCTCTACGTCCTACACAAGATTTGGGGCCCCGTGATGGCTTCGCGCCCCCAGCAATGCGGGGTCTGCGGGGCCCTTATTTACGCCCAACCGTATCGTTTATGTCCCAACAGTGTACCGTGCCAGGGATGGACTATTTTTTTTTTGCCTTTTATGTACCATAAATTACTTCTATCGCTTATAAAAAACTGAATTTTGCTTAAATAACGTTTTCTCTATAGATTATTTTGCTAAATAAGATTACAGAAACTTCCGTATAATGGCCTATTTTTGTTCTCAAATGCATCATATTTTGTATATGTCAAGTGTAATTCTAGCATGTTCACATACTTTCTTTTCTTTTTCTTTACTTATATAAATATTATTTCTATAAACAAACAAAAGAAATTAGAAAAATACGCTTGACAGAAACACAGGCCAAACAAACAGGCGATACAAGCCTACTCCTTCATTTCTAGATTTATATCTACCTGACCTACAGAGATGAATATACGAAACGAAACGAAATTTTATTCACAAAAATATTTTGTTACAGGCACCAAGACCGCATAATTGAACCTAAGCTAAGAAATCAAGGAAAACATTATTTTTCTATACACAGTGTCGGCTAAGTTGAATATGGCAGCCACATTGGATGTAGCTCAAGAGGAATGTTCGGGGACTTTCAGGATATTACTATACTTGATAAAAGGAAATTATCCTGCAAGTTTCGTTAGGCTACCAATTTGCGCTGGGTTTGTCAAAACTTTCCGCTACATACTGGATTATTTAATAAGAACGTGAAAACACTTTCAAGAAAAAATGATAACTATTAATAAGGTGCAGGACTACCAACGTATGCGAGCTAAACGAAGTGCTTTAAAAAATCAACTTTCGCCTAGTAAGAAAATTAACTGTGTCATCGCTTTGATTGACGTTTGCATAGCTAGGAGGTATTACGCGAATCTTGAATAGGCGAAACTTGAAGCCCGGTGAACTCCCGTCTAGTAATCCAGCATTAACGGCGAGGAGGGCGATGTGCTGACCACACATCACTCCAAAGGCATGAGTGCCGTAAGCCAGCTTTTAAGCCATGGTCCCCTAAAGGCTGTTACGCCAGTGTTTTTTTAAAGTTTAATTCAGTGATGGTAGGTAGTATTCTGAGATTTATTATTTTTCTTTTTCCATTTTGCATAATTATGTTTTTTTCTCGTTATTACATATATAAAACATTCTAGCAGTTTCGATTTGCTCGACTAAAAACACGGAAGTGTACGATAATTTGGAACTATTCATACTGTTAGGTGAAAAAAAAAAAAGGTTGTATACCTATGTAATACATCACAGTCTTATGAGCTTGTAAAAGAAACAGAAAGTGAAATCTGAACTAGGAGAGATATCTGAGTTTGAATCTCGTGTTTGGTGACACAACCCGAGACCATAGATAATAAAAGATGATTGTTAGATTTGAGTTTAGTGTCCCGTTCTGCACCAAGGCTATATGAGACGCGGACCTACAGCTTAATGTGTAACTATAATATTATGGAGAATAAGCGCATCGTAAGGTTGCAATAAGCTCGTGTTATAAAGTGTCAATTAAAGTTGGTGTTGTGAAAGGTAATTAAGGATTTCATCCATTTGAAACAAATATTGTATTAGTAAAATATCTATTGGTTAAGATAATGAACGTGATTTTCTTTGTTTAACATGGCAGTCAAAGAAGAAATAATGGATAATAAATACGAAATTGTAAAATTTAAATTTCCTATCGTTTAAATACATTCTTGCTACTATCGACGGCATTATCTGGTAGGAATGTTGAATGACCCTGATTCAGCAGGAAGAAAATAAGCTATAGTATTGAAGTTGGTTGATTAGAGTTTCACTATATATCAAATATTGAGGTTATATGAGACAAGATATGTTGTTTAAAGTGAAATGTGGATCATTATCCAAGTGTGTTTTATCCAAGGCTTGATATACGTACTAGTGATTGAATCCGCAAACACGCATAGGAAGCACGAGCATTGCAACTTAGCTACGAATGGACACGCCATTCAATAATTCTAATTCAAGAATGAAGGCTAAAAATAAGAAAGATGAAACGACAGTCTGTAAGATGATACTACTTTCACATTTTTTATTTCGCACTACTTATTCCGAGACGAAATCGAGACTTGACATTCTAGATCGAGACAAGCGTACAGTGTGTTTATCGAGACGAGATCAGGATCGAGGCCATTATTTGTCAAACGAGACAAGACCTACACTGCGGTCTCGTCTCTATACCACCCCTAATCGGAACTCCTCTAAATTGGACGATTTTCTAAAAGAAGTTGAAAGAATTATAGGCTCAACAACCATTTGTAACATAGTTTAGAAAATTTTCATGATTTTTTGATGATGAACTTTATACCAATTTACCATCATTATTAGGAAACTATTCACACAGGTCCTGAGAATATTCAAGAAATCACCACTGGAACTGTTCACATAGGCGGTGACAAATATAACTATGTGTAAAATTTTGGATGGCTGATGCCGTGAATGATAAGAAATAGTAGCATGTTTTGTGAAGTTTATTTCTATGTGCCAAACAAAAGGAAAGACAAACGCAAACAATGAAAGCAGAAATTTTATCTGCTTTAAATCCACTTGCTCATTCCAAACATGGCAGAGTGCGACAAGCGAGCGATGAAAAAAAACGAAAGAAAATAGGAACGAAAAAAGACAACTGACATAATTTACCTGGAATATTGATCATAAAAGAAAGTTCAAAACAAAGAAAACATTTTACTGGATGGTAGAATAATTATTTCGTTCTGATCAGTAACCTTACAAAAATGAAGGTGTGTAAAATTAAGCATGTCTGCATGAACTAGTTTCAATCCCTGTACTCGTTTCAAAATTAACGTGACATTTCTAGACATTTTCTACGTTCTATCTTCTATCTAGATTGAATCAGGGATTCATTACCAGAGGTGAATACTATACCACTGACCCACCGCGGTCCCCTATTTAGGGGTCCAGGTCTCAATCCTCCCTCCCCCCACACACAATTTTGAAATCCAAAGTCTTTTGTACGGCAAAGTCTTGTGGTATTTTCTTACCTTTTGTACCGAAAACCCCAAGTTTTGTGCTCTTGCTGTTCTTAAGTTATAGCAAGAATAATTTGGGAGGGCTGGAGACTTCGGAAATTGAAAGTTCATTCTATGCAAAAGTTTTGTACTAGTTTTGTGCTGAAAACTAATACTTTTGTTCTCTTGCCGTTTTCGAGTTCTCTCTCTATTAAATATGGGGTACCCATCTCTCCAGCCACTACTTTAGAAATTGAAAGTCATTTCTATGCCAAACTTTTTTTTAAACCCTTTTATTCTGAAAACCCTAAGTTTTGTGCTCTTGTCGTTCTCAAGTTATAACAAGAATAAATTTGGAGGGCGGGATAGAGACATACAACCTCCCACTTTAGAAACTGAAAGTCTTTTCTATGTCAGTTTATATCCCCAGTTCCGTGCTCACATTTCTCAAGTTAAAGCAACAATAAATTTGAGGGGGCTGGAGAAATGCAACAACCCACTTTAGAAATAGGAAGTGTTTTTTATGCTAAAGTTTGGTGCCGTTTTTTGCTGAAAACCCCGAGTTTTGTGTTCTTACAGCTTTCGACTTACCCCCATTTTAAATGTGGGGGATGCATATCTCTAGCCTCCATTTTAAAAATTGAAAGTTCTCTCTATGCGAAACTTTTATGTATCTAGTCCAACTTCTCGCGAATATTCTTAGAACGTACACCAATCGTTTATGATTTGTTTGGGAAGATATAGGAGTGAAGTCCCGAAGTTAGAAGTTTACTATTTTAAAGATACATTACCGCAAATTGGGGGCCAACTTCGTGAAGTTAGCACCCCATACGTCACATATAATTTTAAAACCTACATCAATTGTTTTAAAATTGCCTGAGAGAATTTAAGACTGAAATCCTAAAGTTTAGAAGTTTACACTTCTCAAGATACAGCCAGTAAAATAAAGGAGGGCCCATTCGTCACGAATAATGAAACCTACGTTCATTGTTTTGAATTTGTTTCGAAGGATTTATGGGTGAAATTGTTAAGTTTATGAGTTAAAAGTTCTGGATATACAGTACAACAAAATAGTGGGGTCTCTCATTAGTCAAACTCTTCGTGAATATCAATCGTTTAGGAGTTGTTTGCGAGGACTTAAAAGTGAAGTTCCAAACTTCAGGAGGTTTTTTTTTTTTTTTTTTTTTTTTTTTTTTTTTTTTTTTTTTTTTAGGGTTGGAAATAGTTTACGTGTTGTTTCCACGACTTCATTTTGCTGTTGTTTGCCACGGTATTATGTCTGGCTTATCTTATATCACAATCGTGAAGATTTATAGATAATGGACTCATAAGCTGAGGGTTACCAGATGACCATATCATAAAAATAAAATCTATTATATTTATAAACCTAATACATACAATACAAACTGTCCCAAGCACGTTATTGGGTTACTACGCTATCAGCTGTGAACGCCGCTGTTAAATTTATTCAAATTGAGTTTAAGCACTCGAGGAAATCATTTGTGTGCTTAAAATGTCCTCAAATGCATTTTCAAAATTGATATGACGTACAATTTGTGTGTGTTCAAATGTGTAGCCAACGTTAAATGTAGGCATTTCATCAGGACCACCCATAAGTAGGAGGTAACCATCCCGAAAAATGTGAACCCGGACCTTCAGGAGGCATGTTTGTTTTCTTTTTCTTTTATCTTTCATAGCTTTCCTAGAGATTAAATTAAACAAAATTAGATTTAAATATATGGATTTGGCAATCTTTTGAACATCTTTGGTGAGAGGAAGGAAACTTCTATTGGTAATACAAAAATTTAGTGACTTTTGTATTGTTAGTTGGCTATTTTCAAGCCCACTCAGAGGGCTCCTTTGTGGCTAAGCGGTTAGCGTGCGCGTACTCTGACTTGGAAGACCCGGGTTCGATTCCAGCGGAAGCTCATGTGGATCGGATTTCACGTTAAACTGTAGGTACACATCTCATATAGCCTCGATGCTGAGCGGGCCGCTAAAAATCAAATCAAATCAATTCAACAGAGAATTGTTAAAATACATGGGTCGGCAATCCCTTCATAATTTTTTTGAAACAAGATGGAATGTGCATGAATTGGAGTAGAGTTGAGTTAAACATCCCATTCAGCAGCAGACTGAGACATGAACCTACAGCTTAACATGGAATCTGATCCAAATAAGTTTCCGCTGGTAATCTAACCCAGGTCTCCCACCCCAAAGGCGCGTACGCTATCCACATAGCCACAAGAGAGTACTGTGTACGATTTGATACAATAAAACCTATGGCAGGAGTAAACTAGCAGATTACATTTCTCTTGAACCATTAATTCTCTCGGACGTTTGAAGATAGAATTTAGACTATATAAATGTAAGAAGTTGAATTCCGCAATCGAAAGATACTGAACCACCCCCAGAAAAAAAGAATAATTTAAAATATTGTTTTTGTGATGTAATCGTACACAAGATCGTATCTCAGATGGATTCTCGGGGTGCAGAAATGAGAAATATTTGCTTAATTTTTCAAGCAAGTCTCAGAGTAAACACTTTAGATGACAGTGATGCAGTGGGTTCTTGTTTCCTACCACTTTCTTCGTTACACTATTTTTCATTCATTCTGATCATTACCATATCCTTTAGCTCACACGTCATAACCATGGGAAGTAAAACTGAAATATTTCATTTCATTTTTCTAAAGTATATAAAACCCAGTTCTTTAGTCGCGTAGCATAACGGAAAACGTAACATTTTGTAACAGCCCATATTAAAAACTCAGTTAAAAGAGAAAATGCAGTTATATCAATTTACTAAGCTTTTGTGATATTAATGATGTTTTGTGTTCAAAGGCGAGAACATTTATCACTTGTTCCAGAGAATCAAAAACAGAGGTGCCTTACAACCCTTCCTTTTACTCCAGGTGTGTGTGAACTTTCACGATAATGAGATATGGTAAGATCGGAATGCAAATCGTGGCAAACTCGTGGCAATCAACACGAAAATCGAGTCGTGGCAAACAACACGCCACTTGGAAATACTGGGGAATAACTTCGTGAGGGAGTAACTTCCTAAAACTAGCTCGTCAAAAAAAAAAAAAAATCAAGCTCACTCTCGAAAATCTCGTCTCTCGTTTCGAATATCGACAAAAAGAAAATACCTACATATATACACCATTGTCTTTACTCAAAATGCACGCATTGTTAAGTTACATTTCTGATAGTAAACAATTACCCTTGGGTGACCTTGTTCAGAGGGATATACACGGGAGAAAGAGGAATTCCACCTCTGAGGTGATTCACAAGGTATATCGAAAGTGTTTAAAACAACTCAAAATTTGAGTTGTGACTCGATATACTGTAGATCTATTCCCTTTCCAGTCACTTTTAGTCAAAGAGCATGTTTTAAACAAATTCCGAAGCCTAATTTTGTAAATCAAGCACATGAGATTTCAACCTTCCAATATTATTTTGTTACACATAGGGGTAGATCCAGAGGATTTTTTTTTTTTTATGTTGTAGAAGTTTAATGAAGCAATACATCGCAAGAAATTACTTGCATTGGCGTTCTTCCTCAGAAAATTTCGACCTTCCAAAATGCAGGTAGCCATTTCTTGTTCTTTGTTTTTAAGTTTTGATATTTTGCGTTATCGCTTCGTTCTGAAGGTTTGGTGCTGAATGCCACGTGTGCTGACTGCCATAGCCATTATTGGTGCTGATTGCCACGACTGGCGCTGATTGCAAATATCAAGGTGCTGACTGCCACGACGGTGAGCTGACTGCCACGAGCCTGAGAGAAAGTATTTGGAAAGAGCGGAATTAATCCCTCATACTAAATTTACTAATCATCATACTAAATTAATATGAGGGATTAATTTAGTAGTCGTCACAGCAAATCTATGTCTCATCCTGTAAGTTACAAAGTTACTCACTAAGTGTAATGACATACGCTTAGATGTTTATAAAGGGATTGTCTTTTCTGTTATATGTACAATTTGCACATTTCGTTGTTTAAATAAATTGTTTTATTGTATTATTTAATGTATCAGTATTATAATGTAAAATTAGTGTGTATTTATTCACCCAAATAATGTTTTTAAAGTCAAAGGAAGGGCTATTTAAACAATGCTAGATGGACAGTTCTTGGCATTAATAATAATAATAATAATAATAATAATAATAATAATAATAATAATAATAATAATAATAATAATAATAATAACGATAATAATAATTCCACATCTAAAGAACTAGATTTTCCGGATGATCATCTTTGCTTCGAAGACGGAACTTCCATTCTGCAGTACGATAGATTGGAAGAAGATAAACGAATTTTATGTTTTGGATATGATAGTCTGAAGTCAGCGCTGACAAGGGAAGTTCGGGATAAAGCACTCGCCTGCAGAGAAACTAACGAGGAAACGGTCTCAAGTGTATACAACCGATTTGGCTGGAGTCCGGATATGTGTTACGGGAGACCAAAGTAGGAGACACGTATTGTGGCGTTTGGACCCATACGCAGAAATTTCCGAAATACGGGGCTCCAAAGTGCCCTCACATGCTATAACTTGGAAGCGAATGACGTTACTTGTACACAACCGATTTGGCTAGGGTCCAGATATCTGTTACGGGAAACCAAAGTAGGAGACATGTATTTTGGCGTTTGGGCTCATACGCAAAATTTCCGAAATACGGGGCCCCAAACTGACCCTATATGATATAACTAGGAAGCGAATGACGTTACTTGTACACAACCGATTTGGCTGGGGTCCAGATATGTGTTACGGAGGATCAAAGTAGGAGACACTTATTATGGCGTTTTGGCCCATATGCAGAAATTTCCGAAATACGGGGCCCCAAAGTGCCCCCACATGCAATAACTAGGAAGCGAATGACGTTACTTGTACACAACCGATTTGGCTGGGGTGCAGATATCTGTTACGGGAAACCAAAGTAGGAGACACGGATTTTGGCGTTTGGGCCCGTACGCAGAAATTTCCGAAATACGGGGCCCCAAAATGACCCTACATGATATAACTAGGAAGCGAATGACGTTACTTGTACACAACCGATTTAGCTGGGGTCCAGATATGTGTTACGGGAGACCAAAGTAGAAGACACGTATCTTTGCGTTTGGGCCCATACGCAAAAAATTTCCGAAATACGGGGCCCCAAAGTGACCCTATATGATATAACTAGGAAGCGAATGACGTTACTTGTACACAACCGATTTGGCTGGGGTTCGGATATGTGTTACGGGAGACCAAAGTAGGAGACACGTATTTTGGCGTTTTGGCCCCCGAAATACGGGGCCCCAAAGTGACCCTAAATGATATAACTAGGAAGCGAATGACGTTACTTGTACACAACCGATTTGGATGGATTCCGGTTATGTGTTACGGGGGACCAAGGTAAGAAACATGTGTTTTGGCGTCTGGGCCAATACGCAGAAATTTCCGAAATACGGGGCCCCAAGTGACCCTACATCCTATAACTAGGAAGCGAATGACGTTACTTGCACAGAACCGATTTGGCTGGGGTCGGAATATGCCTATTATAAGCCCAAGTCGAAGAGATGCAGTTTTTTTTTTTTCGACCGAACCTGACAGGCCGGCAAACTTTACTCCTTCCACATTGCCCGGTTTCCTGACAACATACGCCGTATCGATTAAATATTAATGATCAGTCTCTGGCACAATAGTGTTCCGCCCAGTTTCCACACATCCTAGCCATAGAAATATAGGCGAAAATCGCAAACATTCTTTTGCTCCGTTGACACCCTCGTGGTCAGCAGATCCACCCTCGACGGCTCGTGCCAGCTGAATATTTGTTCACAATTGCATGGGTACGACATTTGCCAACTTCATGGGCTTATTGAAAATCTAGCAATATGGGACCATGTATATTCGACATTCCTTTGTGTGGGACCTAACAACAAACACAAGTCACTTACTTTTGCATATATATTAACACCTTATTCCAAGCCAAGCCAATTTTTCGTACCAGTAACGTCATTCGCTTCCTAGTTATAGCATGGAGGGCAACTTTGGGGCCCCGTATTTCGGAAATTTCTGCGTATGGGCCCAAACGCCAGAATACGTGTCTCCTACTTTGGTCTCCCGTAACACATATCCGGACCCCAGCCAAATCGGTTGTTTACACTTTAGACCGTTTCCTCGTAAGCATGCCATTTGAAGGATCAATTCATGCTGATTTCAACAGGTAATAATATTCTTGTACAGTTGAGAACTGTTCGAGATATTCAGCTTGGAAGTTTATATGAAAAAATGAGTGGATGCATATTTAAACGCGTTAAGTATTTTCTTCCATAGCGAAGCCTGATGTTTTGAACTTGCTACTGCTTGATCACTGGGTCCATTCACAGACAAATTGTTCATTACAAGTTGCATGACGGATGACAAAAGACGTAATGGTTGAGAAGATACCAAAGAACTGCTGCACACGGGGATACAACCATTTGATGTGTTTGGATTCCTACCAATCAAAGATTATGGCAGAATATTCGTACAGAGTGTGAAACAACTTCATCAGGACGTTATGATGTACTAACGAAATAATCAAATACAGTTCGTATCCATACGAATCAGTTCCGATCACCGCAATACATTGGATTGTTTCAGTTTGCGTTTCACAAGGTAGGTTACGAACAAATTATAGGCCTATATCTTTTGAATCACTTATCGAATTTGCTTTCTGGTTTGGTTCTGCGAACTGTTTCCTTAACGAATGCAACGCAATTGCACATATAAAATGTTCATGATGCAAGGAAGTCTTTTGCCTGTGTCATTTCTTCATAAAACAGAAGAACAACAGTGATTAATTTTCATCTCTAACTTATCATTCTTGTGAACAATATAATTACTAATTGTATCTAACAAACCCGTTAGTTATTGCAAAACAGTCTTTTTTTCTGTTACTTCCGATAGCATTCAATTCGTATGTCAATATTCATTGCTAATTATGTTGTACTTAACGCGTTTAAATGCGCACATCCTCATTTTCTCATATAATGCCAAGTTGAATATCTCGAACAATTTTCAATCGTACAGGAATTTTATTAGCTTGTTGTAATCATCATGAATTAGGGCTTCAAATGGCATGCTTAGTTTCTCTGCAGGCGAGTGCTTTCTTCCGAACTTCCCTTGTGAGGAAGAGTTGGCGTGGGTCAATGATAACTTGACCCACGACCCACTGACCCACCACCCACCTTGACCCAATCTGACCCACGACCCACCACCCACCGTAACCCACTATGACCCACAATGACCCACCACCCATGGTGACCCACTCTGATCTACCACCCACCGTGACCCACCACCCACGGTGACCCACTCTGACCCACCACCCACCATGAACCACTCTCATCCACTTTGACCTACTCTGACTCACCAAAATCCATCGTCATCAACTCTGAACACGATCTACGGCCTCTTCTGTACTGACTAAAGAGTTTACACTTGTAATAAAACAAGACTGTGAAATTGTCACTAATCGGAGTTCGAATTTCTACGGACAATCGCTCAAGCACCACTCTGTTACAATAACAGTGGATCTGACCTTTACGATATAAAATGGTAAAGTGTTTGTCAGTGAGGAAATTTAAACAGTTCGAGGTGGGGGAAATTAGTGTGTGCCTAAAATATACTTGTACTAAGAGAGTATTCTTGCAAGTGTTAATTTCTGAACGCATTCCACAAGAAACTTCTATTCGCAGGAAAATACCCCTGTACAATATGGAAAAGGTTATGGTTTCTCAGTTCACAGTATTTTTCTCACAAAAGACTTGAAAAATCAGTTGTTCATAGGGTATAAAGGTGCTCAAGTACCCTCTGTGAGAGCATCTCCATTAAGTATGCTCATAATTGTAATTTGTGTAATCACTAAAGCACCGCGTTAAATTTAAGTTACAAATATGCTTAATTGCAATTATTATGAATATTTATTCAAAGTAGTTTACCTAAAGCAAAGAAGAGACTTACTAAAAATTAAGTAAAAAGTTGAATAACAGAAATAAGCCATTAGTAATACTAGTACACATTTTCCGTAACTCGTAATTTTCCATCTTAAAACAAATTTGAAATCGGATTTATTTCCTGTTGGTAACTTTTTGGTGGTAAATCATCAGCAGTGGAATGATGTCCATCCTTCAGCCAAGAAATAACTAGCTCGTCTACTTTGAGCTTGTATAGCGGTGGGCCATTAACATTGATGAGTAACAAGTTAGACAATGTTTGAGCACTTAGTCTGTTTGTAATATCAGTCATCTGTAAATTCATAAGGGGAAATACCTATTCGCACTCTGTCGTGGAAATTGATAATATTTCTACCCGATTTTTGCAACTTCTCATCGACAATCTACTTGTTAGACTTAAGTGTAATAATGATTTTTCTTGGTCAGGTTTGAAATACTCAGCAAGAAGTATCATCTCTCTATCACCATACAACATCTTTTCCATATCGACCATGTCAGTTGGCAATGTCGACCCATGTAGAACAGAAACTTCATCTACCACGCCTTTGATAGGGAATCTTGTGGATAAATTATCAATTAAAGCCTGATAAACTGATGATTTCTTATTTGTTTATAAATTTAATTTTTGTAATTACACATGAAGGTTTGATACCATTACCAAGTTCCCTCCCCCGTCTAGAAAGCAAAAGGGAACGAGGTTCCTGGAAAGTGTTCAGAGTTGAATGGGAATTTCCCTCCTTCTTCAACTTCAATTACCATACTGCTGTTTGCCATGTGCCAAATTACGATGAATTTGAATTAAATTATCATAGTATAATTATTTCTTTGTTGAATTATCAATACTTTTCAGTGGGAAAAAGGATGAAATTTCAAAGTTCCAAATCAAAGTAAGTAGAACAACGTAAAGAGAGAAAAAGTGTAAAATTTTCCATACAATTATGCGTACAATCCAAACTTCAAATTTCCGTGTAATTAAGCTTACAGTACAAATTTTATGCCTATTTTTCTCACAACTTTATGGGTTGATTGCCCTGTGCTGTAAGCGCTCCATATAATAAACATAAGCTTCAGCAATTATTATAGCAGAAAGCAATGGATATATGAAGCCAAGCACTGTATTTTTTGTTTCTAATTTTTTTCTTAAATAACATCGATCGTTTTCGATCATTTTTACAAACCAACTCACTACCAATTTTCCATATATAGAAAGTGCCCCCCACACATATAGGAGAATTTAAAAAAAATGCTAGGACACACTGTTTATTTTCAATAAAGAGTTAATACACTGAATTTCATCTCCGTAAGATTAACGGCTTGCGAGATACTCTTTTCTTTTGTTTGTTTGTTTGCAAAAATTCGGATCATCACTACCTCCTTAGGATATTATGCATTATAATAAAAGCAATATAACATCCCAATTTGGATTAAGGCCTAATTATATACCAAAAGTAATTTCATTTGACTTTGCAATTTGACCGTGATGATCAGGCATGCATAGTTACATTCACTTTTTTAAATGTAATAATTTATATATTACACTGATTCAAAAATGTATTTTTTTCCAGTAGTTAGCTCCTCTAAAAGCTCACAGGTCTCGAAAGCCAAGTAGTAGTATAACTGCTATTGCTATTATTACTATTAAAAATATCAATATCCAAAAGTGCCTGAAGTTCTTTTTTTCACTAGGTTAGATATACTCACCTCAGGTAAGTAGACAGAAACAAGTGGAAAAGAAAGGGAAATGAAGGTCTTGAAAGTAAAACAGAGACAAATTTACCAGTCCTCAGAAGATACTGTCTACAATGCAGTGAGCAGAGAGGGTCGGTAGATCATACTGAGTCGGTGGTACGCAGTGGGTCACGGTGGGTGGTGAGTCGCAGTGGGTCACGGTGGGTGGTGGGTCACAGTGGGTCATGGTGGGTGGTGGGTCGCAGTGGGCCACGGTGGGTGGTGGGTCGCAGTGGGTCACATACAGTTGACCCACGACCCACTGACCCACCCAGAAAACTTGACCCACTTGACCCACTGACCCTCTGACCCATTCCATCTCTGTTGTGAGGGACAGCCAGCAGTGTTTTTTGATGGAATTTTCAAGAACTGCTCGAAACAATTTGCGCAGCTGTAAACAGTTGATGCTGACAGGGAATTCAACTGAGAACATATAAATCGTTCCAATTTTGTACGTACCGCTCCCTGACAAAACTGAAAGTACATACAGAGATCTGTTTACGTTTGTTAGAAATTGGTCTTAACAACACGATCCTAAGGTTCATCACGTTTCTTTCATGCTACTTGACGTCCGGTAATGCTACGTCTAGCAACTTCCTCTCAGGCTCGTGGCAGTCAGCACGCCATCGTGACAATCAGCACCTTGATATTGACAATCAGCGCCAGTCGTGGCAATCAGTACCAATAATTGGCTGTGGTAGTCAGCAGCAATGACAATCAGCACCGTTCTGAAAACCGATTTCTGCTTTCTTAAACAATTGGTAGACAATAAGCTTTAAACGCTATCTGTTCGCAAGTGTTTGTCAATATTGCAGTTTTAGAAATTCTAGTTTGATAGTGCAGAAAGTTAATAGACCTAAGGTTCTGGCATCATATTCTTCTTCTTCTTCTTCTACTACTACTACTACTACTACTAATAATAATAATAATAATAATAAATATTATTATTATTATTATTATTATTATTATTATTATTATTATTATTATTAGTAGTAGTAGTAGTAGTAGTAGTAGTAATCCATCAGTATCAATGTTTAAACAAGTTAATTGTACAGAAGAGTCCATTCCCTTTTATAAAATTGTTAGACTTTTTTTTTCAATATATTATTACTGGTCTTGAGCTCGAACGACTGCTTCCCTAGCAATACTCAGCCTGGATCCGTCCCTGGTTACACAGTTAAGGAATTATCCACAGAAATATACATTTAAAATTCCCTGTTGTTTTATTACAACCGCTTGTATGTATGGAATAAAAATAAATTTCTATTTTCCGTAGATAACGATGTAAAACTAATTAATGTAGTGGAAAGCGAAGTTGTAAATGTTTAAATAACTCGGCAATGCCCTAGTGAGATCAGCGAGGTCAAGGAGTATCGGTTCTGGCTCGAGGAACGATTGCCGACCATGCATACTCACTAGATAGTGTTGGCATTATGGCATGCACCCAGCGTCATAAGGACAATTAGGAAGCTACTTGAAAGAAAGTAGTAGCGGACTCCGGTTGAGAAAGCCAGCATTAACGGCGAGGGGACTCGATGTACTGAGCACTCATCACCCCCACAGTCATGAGTGCCACAAACAGGCTTTTAAGCCATGATGCCCGAAAGGGGATATTTTTGTAAACTTTAATTCAATCATAGTATTCAGCATTCTGAGATTTAAATTTTTATTTCTGTTATCGTTACGCAACTGTGCTTTTTTCGTAATTATATCAAAAATTCTAACAGTTTCGTTTTGCTCCACTATAAATACGGAAGTATACAACAATTTGTAATTTTCATTCTTTACAACAGAAAAAAAACTTCTATATATAATGCATCACGATCGTATGAGCTTGTATAAGAAACGGATAGTGCAATTCGCACTACGAGAGACATCTGAGTTCAAACCTAACTCGATTGATGACGCAACTGAGACTATAGTTAATAAAAGGTGATTGTTTGATTTGAGTTTAGCATTCCCTTCTGCACCGAGAGTATTTGAGAAGTGGTCCTACAACTTAATGTGCAGCTATAGTATTATGGAGAATAAGCTCATCATAAGAATGTAAGAAGGTCGTGTTATAAAATGTCAATTAAAGTTGGTCTTGTGAAAGGTAATAAAGCATTTCATATATTTGAAACAATTATTGTAGTAGTAAAATACTCGTATCTATTTGTTTAGATAATGAACGTGATTTTCTTTGTTTAACATGGCAGTCAAAGCAGAATGTAATCTATAGGCTATATACAAAATAAAAGTGACTACTTTTGTGACTTAATAACTCTTGAACCACCCAATCAATCACAATCAAATTTTCAACATAAGATGAGTTCCAACCTGGGATGGTTTTTATTATTTCATTTTAGCGGTACTATGTAAGGGAAGGGGAGGGGGATTAATTTAAAAATGATTGAAAAATACCGATATTAATGTCGAATCCATAGCTTTAAGTGTCGTTGAGATGAACAGTGACACTTCCGATGTCGTTTAAATCCAAATTCAGCTCTGCAAATTGGAGGAAGGAATGGGTATATATATATATATATATATATATATATATATATATATATATATATATATATATATATATATATATATATATATATATATATATATATATATATATGTACATATGTGTATCTACCTTTCGGGTCCTTGTCTTCAAAAGCGAATTGCACTTTGTGGCAACGTCGCAGATAAAGAATCATTGATTAGATCTACCAATGCCGATTCTTGCCAGATGACAGTTAAGTCAATCATGGGCGTCTCTAGCATATTAAAATTGGGGGTCGGGGACGACTAGAATGCTAGTAGACCTCAACTAAAGTTATGTGAAAATTATGAGTAAACTGAAATCTACTTTACTAAAGACATCCGCTCTTTCTAGCCTTAGCAACACAGTTCATCATAATTTTCTTCCATGACTTTAGACTACTTGCCGAAAAAAATTGTTTGTATATAATATGGTTATTAGGTTATTTCTTCACTTTGACATTCCTACCGTTGAATTCCTACTCAGTTTTCTTAAACGCATTTGCAGCAGTGTAGTTTTATAGTTCTCATATATTTTGATTGTTTAGCTAACAAAATCTTAACTCTCTGAAAGAAGTCTTATGATGCTGCTTAATTTGATTGTGAATTTCGAATTTTTAAAATTTTTTTCTTCTTCTTCGTTCTTAATGCACTCAAAAGGTATATTATCTACCTTTTTGTTCTTCATTTCGCTGTATGTTTTTGAACTTCTCCAATGAACCATCCTCATTTACTTCATTTTCCGTTTTAATGTCTAAAATGTACTGTTTATTCTTGGTGTCATCCGACTCCTCAATGTATTTTTTTCATCTTCTTCAAACTCAATTCACTCATTAAACACTCATTTCTATCTTTAGTTTATATATTGTCATAGTAGTTGTCTCTTGCTGTCCTTCTACAGTATTCGCATGAAATTTACTCTCATATATAATATTCAAATTTCTCTATCTTTTAAAATTCTTTTTGGTCACCTTCGCTTCTATTGTATATTTCCGTCCTTGTAGATTTCCCTTCTTAATTCGCAGATAAACTTTCTATACATCCTTTCCTCCCCTTATCCAGTCTCCCTTCGTCATGGAAACCAATTGTTTCTGGTTAAGCAATGAAAAATTTATGTTCCTGCAGCAGACTAACCAAGAAGCGTAACTTTAAAAATAAATAAATAAATAAAATCCTTCTTTCAAAGTGACATACGTCAGGCGGATATTCTATTCACGTTAACTTAATGTTTAAGAACAGGCATAACTTTAATTTGTTCTGCCTATATTTTTACTTCTTCCACATATATCTAAATACTTTCAGCATTGATCTATTTATCTCGTACTCAGAATATTTGGGGGACGCGTCCCCTCTTTAGACCGCCAGAGACGCCCGTGAAGTCAATAGACGTTGATAGTAGCACCAATTATTATCTTAACAGTCGATATAACTGTTTGATGGATTTGTAGAGCGATGCTAATGCTCCAAATTAATATGCGATGTTGCCACATAGTGAAATTTTAATTCCCCATACCAGCTGAGGGAGGCCCCGAAGAGCATTTCATCATATAAGATTTTCCCTTTATTTTGACCTGCAGAATAGTGTTCTGTAGTTTGTGGGTGCCATTTTTAGGACATCCGATATACTATATATAAAAATAACCGATAGTAGTGTCGAATCCATAATTTTCGGGGTCCCTGAGACGAACAGTGACACTTCCGATGCTGTTTAAATCTTCTAAGTCCAGCTCCCATTAGTGCTCTTAAAGGGGATGGTGACTTAAAAATTATTGAAAATGATCAATATTAGTGTCGAATTCATAGTTGATTGATGACAGTATTTTTGCCCTATATGTCCAAAATGAAACTTATTCTCCCCGTGCAAAGAACGGGCATTCTGGTAGTGAACAATAAATGAGAAATTGTAAAATTTAAATTTCCTATCATTCAAATACATTCTTGCTGCTATCTACTGTGTTATCTGGTAGGATATTGAATAACTCTGATTCAGCAGGAAGGAAATTAACTATAGTATTGAAGTTGACTGTGAAGAGTTTCTCTGCATAGCAAGTACTGAGGTTATATGATAAGATCTGTTGTTTAAAGTGAAATGTGGATCACTATTCGAGTTTTATCCAATGTTAAATATACACCCTAATGATTGAACCCGCGAACACGCATAAAAAGCACGAGTGTTGGCCAACTAGCTAGGAATGGATATGCCACACAACGATTCAAATTGAATAATAAAAGCAAAAAATGATACTACTTACACATTTTATTTATTATATACTATTTACTTTGAGACGAGATCGGGACTGAGACCACTTTTGTCAAATGAGATGAAACCGGAACTGCAGCCTCGTGTGTATACCATCCCTACCCGAACTCCTTGAAATTCGACGATTCTTTAAAAGAGCTTTAGTCTAAAAAAAAAAAAAACTATAATTTAATTTAGAAAGTTTTAATGATTTTTTATGATCAATTTTATATCAATTTGCGATCATTATTAGCGAATCATTCATATAGGTATTGAGAGTAATCAATAAATCACCATAAATCACCAGAACTGTTGTTCACACAGGCGGTGTCAGATACAACTATATGTAAAATTTGAATGGCTGATGCCATGAATGATAAGAATGGTACCATGTTTTATTAAGCTTATTTCTACTGTATGTGCCAGATAAAAAGGAAAGACAACCATATCTTTGAAGTTTTTTAGGGTACACAGACAGTAGAGCCTACAAACAATGAAAGCAAATATTATCTACTCTAAATGCACTAGCTCATTCGAAACACTTGAGCACGTGACAAGAGAGCGTTGTTTTTTTATAATAAGAAAAAAGAAAAGAATGAAAAAAACAACTGACATAGTTTTCTTGAAACATTCATCGTAAAGGGAAATTCAAAAGCTTTAAGAACATAAAGGAAACATTTAACTTGATGATAGAACATCTATTTCACTCCCGTCAGTAACAAAAATGCAGGCTTGTAAAATTTTTTTTCTATTTTCATGTATTGAACCAAAAACTTGCCACATGGAAGGAGTCCCCCCCTTCCGCATTATGAAACCTTTTGCTGTGATTTTTCCGTTTCCCGACTATCCACTACCGATTTCTTCACACAACTGGATACTTGAGAGTTTACAGAGGTCACATGGATCACAAGCACTTTTGAAAGAGACACCTGTGAAAAAGGGGTAAAGGGTCATCGGGTTAATGATCCCTAATAGTACCGCAGTGACTAAATGCTAAAGGTATAACATCTGGTGATATTCGTCCTTTGTTCAATGGCAGGAAATTTCATGTGAATTTTATAGTGTACAACACGGGGTTTGAGCTTTATTCTACCTTTCTTTTGCATTTTCATTACATGGGTTCCTCCATTATAATTCACTGTACATCATTGTTGTTCTTCATCTCAATGGCAGTAAAACGAAGATGCTGAGGACTCATGCTTGGTTTAGAGGTTAGAACGCTTGGCTTCGGCGCGCGTAGCCCTAGGTTTGATTCCCACGTGATACGAAAAAAGTGGTTCTGATTCCACAATAATAAGTAGGTTCACTTCTCCTTCAGCCACCACGGCGTAAGAGTGGGACGTTAAACTCAAACAAACCAAAAACAAAAATAGGTTAAGCTTTCATTTCATGTCGAGTTTTCTCCAATTATGAGTTTTATTTTTAAAAGTAGTGTACTTAACCCGTAGTTTTAAACACAACTTACGAGTAACGAGTAAGTTCCATGCTTAATTCTATGTCTAAAATCCGTCGATCAAGTTTTTCATTGCTGCAATGTTTTGAAATATTTTTCATAAAATTTATTCTACCTGTGCGAATAGCGGGCATCATAGGCGCCGACTTCGGGGGAAGGGGGCAGGACACTTTTGCCCCCCCCCCAATATTTAAAGGTGGGATCCTCGCCCCCAATATAATCCAGTTTAGGAAAAAGTAACAAAGAGGAGAACTGTCGTAAACTTCGTCGTACCTTTAATTCAATATTAGGAATAACCTTCTTATTCGATACAAAACGCCACTTCCAAAGTTGTGTTTAATAGAGCACTGAAGCTTCAACCAACACTATCGCAGCACTGATATGACAAGGGACGATCAATGTGGTGCGCAAACTTGCAGTGAAATTCCCAAATTTTGAACTTGAATTTGTTTTAGGTAAATTTGATTTAGGTCTTGAAATTCGCAGCGGAACGGATGGAGCGGACCGAGATCCTGTGAGAAAGGGGCTTTTATCCAGCACCTGATAGAAAACGTCTGAATATGATGATATATTTATTCATTGTTTGCCCTCCCCCCCGATCGGCGCAAATCCGTCTTTAACATTGAGCGGGAAGGGTAATATATATATATATATATATATATATATATATATAAAAGCAATGTTCAAAATATTTATGAAATTCAAAAACAATGTTGTGGGGAATCAGGGGAGCAGAATTGTCTTCAGTGGCGTATAGGGTGCTATCGGGCTCAAGATCACCCCGTAATAAGTATGTTAGTTTTCGCATTCCACTTAGAACAATAATCAATAATCCTTCTTAGCATTTCCAAGAATTTCATTGACTTTCCATTTTCTTATGCTCTTTGTTCAGAAATAATAGTGTATTTGCCAAATTTCATATATTGTAAGAATTGCGTCCTCTGTTTCTTTCTTTGTTCCTTTCTAATTTTCTGTTTCTTTTTCTTGAAGTTATTATCTTTGGTTTCGCCTATCATACTTTATCGACCGTTGTTAGTTGTGATTCAAGTCGGCTGTCATCAGTAACACCTAAACTAACAGGAGTTGATAAGCGAAACTGGTGTTCCACACCAACTTGCGTGGATATCAACATAAGGGAACTTTAGTTATTATAACAAAGGAAAAATTATATCGTTTTGTTATTTTAAAAAGAAGAAAATGTTTGAATTAAAGAAAATCAAAACGGGGGAATAATTAACCTAGAAAATCAGGTAGGCCAAGAATATACTTCCTTTTTCTTCTATGGATAGAATAAAAGGTGAGATTCACTCCTAAGTTTTTGTATTATACCATATAGAATTTATCGGTCTGCAATTCTTGCCATTGAAATTTCAATTCATGCATAAATTAAAATACATTTAATTCTCAAACTCAGATGGGCAATTGCCACTTCCTTCCCTGTGTTGGGCGTAGCCCTTCGAAACAAAATCCTAAAGGCTCCACTGGTTGTGTGCAACATTGCGAGGTGGGCAGATTTGAGACTTATTGTAGGGAAGGGAGATGAAATCCATATTACGGTAAAGGGCCGCAGTGGCTCAGTGGTAGAGCGTTCACCTCTGATGCATCGGGTCCCGGGTTCAAACCCTGCTCCCGCAACGTGCACTTTGTAGTGGACAAACACCATGTGCGTGGGTTTATTCGCGGTTCTCCCGTTTCCTTCCACTTTCTTCCTTCCACCATTTCATTCATTTCTCATCATCACAGTCTCCTTTAGCACAGCCAGCATAACCATGGGACATAAAACTCAAAGATTTTCATATTACGGTAGATGAATCTGATTTTTGTGATGAACACGTTGTAGAGTATATTATATATTAGGCGATGTAGATGAAGTAGTAGTAGTACACATCCGTATTACAAATCACTGCCGTGAACGCACTCTGAAATCTTAATACATGAATATTTATAATTGGTATGTTTCCAATTAGGCATCAATAATCGTCCACGTTAATAATTTGGTCACTTGTTTTATAATAATATAAATAATGATTTCCCCAAAACTATGAAGAAAGAAAATTATGTATGACGCAACAATACTCTTATTTGAGCAAAATGATGATAATCTCAACATCATTACAGGAATCGTTACAGAAATCTGACACGTGTCATATACACTTTAGTTAACAGATGTAACCTTAAGATTACGGAGAAAATATTCCAGCAATTAAATTCTTTTCTTTACTTACGAAGCATGAGTAGATGCTTAGGCTGATATTACAAATAGATGAAATGCGCGTTTACTGAAAAGATGGGTTCTACTGACGTAGGGTAGTCTATATACTCTTCGTGTGCTAGGGTCTAGGAGAGAGGAGGAGATAAGATTTCACATCAGGTTACGTCACGCACAGTCGCACACCTTCATTTTCATTAAAAATGGAAAAGCCAAAAGAAAACAATTTCATCTCACTTTTCTTTGAGGGAGTCGGACACAAATCATCTCACTTATCTGCAAAAAGCACTTTTAAAAACGGATTATAGGGGGAGCCTCCAGTTCCAATGTCGTGGGACATGTCTCTCAATTTCCCCGGGATTTTTGCCCGTACCTACAGCTGAGACAATTTTCCAGAATGAGGAGAGGGGACTCCTCATTCTCCTCTGGCATTTATTGTAATTTGTGCTCAAGTAGCGGATGTGGAATTAATACATATTGATGAAACTACTAAACGAAGTTCAGTTTCAAATACTACAGAATGCGATTCTTTCTTATATATATATATATATATATATATATATATATATATATATATATATATATATATATATATATATATATATATATATAATATACCGGTAAAAGCTAAGAGAAATAAATTCCATCATACATTCCTTTATGGCAGACGGACACAAATCATAACACTTATCCCAAAAAGCACTTTTCACGTCAGATTATTGGGGGGACTGTCCCCCAGGTCCAAGATTGGGGGACATGTCTCTCTCATCCTCCCGGGATTTGCGCCAGTGCCCCCCAATATTTTCTTCAAGTCGGCGCCTATGAGTGTTACATTCCTTTATTTTCATCTTTTTATTAAGTCATCTGGGGCATGATGTGTGTGTGTTTGGTATAAGTTATTATTAATGTCTGTATAACATGAATTATGATATATTCTTATTAACACTCCTAAAGGCAATATTTAGTTGCATGTAGCAAATTCCTTAGTGTGTCGAATTTTCAACAGCTTCTCTCCTCCTACTATGTTCTAAGAAATATGGGTATATTTTATAGGTTTTAAAATATATCACCGATAAAAGCGTCAACCAGAATAGCTATAGCGCGAATTCCATTGCAATCAGTACAATAATTTCCAACTTACAAAGGTGTACAAGTATACACAATTTTGAATCAACCTTTTATCTTATCGGTGTCATTATGAGGTTTCACTGTATATTATTATTAATATTATTATTTTATGTCATTCTTTTTTCACGACGTAGCATTCATATATCACACAGCTGGAAAACTGGGAATATAGTTCTGTATAGTTAATGAGAACATGTAATTAATACATTCGTTTAATGTATCTTTTAATGTCTTTATTACTGATGTTGAACAATAAATCACATAACTTATTTTTGCATAAAACGTGATATTTGATATACTTCTTAGTAGATGTAGCGAATGTGTTCCTCAGGGATATTGCTATTTCAAGAATTTCAAACCAAAGTATTCTAAAATTAATACTTTGTATTTTTCTGTAAATATAAAGTATGTAACTGAATTAAATTATGTACCGCTGTATTTTCTAGTTTTCTTGTATTGCTGATAAAACATTCTATTTGGATTTGTGTGCCTTAATATGCATCTCTATTACAGTACGTACACAAATGGCATGTCTGTTACAGCATAAATATTCATGAGCCAAGTGAGTTTATATCATAAGATTTGTAAAGGAGCTTCAATTCTTCCCAGATTCTGTATGCAATAAATAAACTCTTTCTTGTAATCTTTGGTGACTTTGCCATTGCACCCTCGGTATTCATATCTCCCTCACGTTAGAAATCCGTCTGGCTATTCGAGGCCACGGTGGCTCAGTGCTAGAGTGTTTACTTTGGTGTATGGGGTCCCGGGTTCAAACCCTGCTCCCACCAAGTAAACTTTGTGGTGGACAAACACCGTGTGCGTAGGTTTCCTCGTGAATCTCCCGTTTCCTCCCACTTTCCTCATTCTGCCATTTCATTTATTTCTCATCATCACCCTCTCCTTTAGCCTAGCCGAAATAACCTTGGGACGTAAGATTTCATTTCATTTTTCCGGCTGGTTATTGGCCCTCTAACGCCCCTTTTCCTTGCTAATAATACTTCTGTGTAATTTGCAATCGCGGAAAATAAACTTCCACAGTATCTAAACATTTCATCTCAGTCTCTACTGTGAAGGCACGGAAAATTCTGGAGTGCTAGATGTTAATAGAACGACGTCATAATTCTATATTTTTAATCGATTAAATTTGGAAGTGGTAAAAACAAAGTAATATGGAAATCAAAGAATCGGAACAAAACTCTCCCTAAAGACAGAATCTACTGCCATGATGGCTTGTAGTTAGGGATGGACATGGCGAGTCCGAGCGAGTATTCTTTCAATTCCACTCGAGAGCTCGGCTCGGAAAATTTATCCAACTCGACTCGAGTCAAATCCTGTGTAGTTTGAAGTACACTGGATGGGCGGATATATGAAGAGGAAAAGGATCACACGCGAGCATTTTCTTTGTTCAAGGGAAGCATACAAGGAGGAGTTCGGACCTTCAGCACCGATGTCACATTCGATCTTTAGGTTGGGCAAGGATTAAGAAAGAAAGGGGCTCTAGCCTAAAAGAGTAACTATCATCCCAGCATTCACCTGAAGGGACTGAATAAATCAGGAAACCCCTCAGTCAGGATGTCCTACCGGAGCAGGGTTCTTGCCAACCTCGACCTACTAAATAACGCGTGGCAGGCAGAGTGATCTCTACTCCAATGGCTGAGTGATTACACGCGACTTCAATATTCATGGCAGTACCGTTACTACTCATAAACAAGAGGAAGGGGCAAATACAAAAAAAAATTAAATTAAAAAGGGGTGAATTTTACTATACATATGTTTATTAAAACGTTGATATTTAGTTATGGTAATAACAGAAAATATAGAAAAAGAAATATCTGTCTACTGAGCAATGAGCATTACTATCTAAATAGAAGTGGCCTAATAGATTAAAGAATTTGTCTTCAGAACAACAACTGGTAGTTAAATGTTAATTCGTACTGTTCTCCAGCGTTGGATAAAGGGAAAATGACTGACTATTAAACGGTTTATTCGTTTCACAATAAATGAAATTTCAACGATGAATCAACGTATGTATTACTAAGGTTTGTGGTGACGCCAGTGCCGTGAACATTGAAATGGTTGTGATCCTTCATCCTTCATATGCTCGTCTCTTCATCTTTCATCTTTCTTGGTTCAGAACACTTCAAACTACCCCGTCTTTCATCCACTTTGTCCATTAATGGCGTGGCGTGGTAACGCTACATTATTCTTTAATTGAGCGCTACACAACTGTAGAGCAGAGATGTTTGATCCAATTTGAAATATTGCAACATTTTAGACCGAAAGCCTATAATTTCCAGTAACATTGCTCTCTTATGTCTCATCACTTTTTCATATCTTTAATCGCTATCTAGATGGCCTGTGCAACCAGACTTATGGGGCACCGTTTATTTATACAGTACACTCACATCCTATATAATATACGGGGATAATGTGTGCAGATAAACGTTTGTTGTTCATGAAAGTAATAACACATCAGATGTTTTTAATAATATTGAAAACAAATCTTTCACAAAGCCTGTAACACATTGTTGGAAATCCCTGAGAAAATGAATCGTTGCAGAATGTTAAGCAGCAAGCAGGGGTGCAGCTGCACTGCAACAGAAAAAATACTTATTCCTTGTCCACTTTGTTGAAATGATCTGAATATTTTCTTAAAGAAACGTAGCATTCAGAAAACAATGATCTGAATAAGTAAATTTCTCAAAAAAAAAAAACAAAAAAAACGGGAACAGTAAATGAAAAATTGAAGTCGGGGTGCACATGCATTCAATTGGTGGTAGTTGGTTTAAAATGAATGAAAATAAAAGTTTTATATAATTTCAAACTTAGTTTTAAATTCTATATAAAAGTGCACTCAAGGTACTCGTATTAGTAATTCCTGAATCAAAAGGTCACCCTAAAAAAATAACTATATGCATGTGAGGGAAATGGATGAGAATAAAGTGAGTTTCAAAAGTTTCAATTCTGTAAAAATGGTCCAAAGAACCCTGTCATAGTGTTTCTGAGGTCAACTTAAAAATTTTAAGTGATAACTATTGCAAAAAGTAGTGTTTTCTAATTCTCGAAGTTAAAAAAGTTACTTCGGAGTCTGAGGGAGAAGCCCCGAGAGGAGCTTCAAGGACGAAACCCACATGCGTTGAAACATGGAATATGAGGGCCTATACCTACGCTTGGTTCGTCGGTGTCCGGGTCAGGGATCCTTGCGGCGGATTATCGGGGTTCTACGGTAATAGATTTTCACACTATTCTTCCGAGTTCATCCGCAGGTTAGTAAGCACTGTGTTGGCTTTTTCTCGAACTACTGGGAAAGAATCCTATTTACAAAATTTTAGCTTGATTTTGCTACATACAGCGATGTTCATTAGACGATATATCAGATTGTCTCGTGTTGTCTCAGAGTAATGCAGTCTCGTCTCGTTTTCGGGATGTGACGAGATGTGAGAATTGCCCTTTCTCGGGAGCAACACTAAAATTATTCCACATTAAAATTATTCGAAACAAAGAAATCTATGATCTATAAATGTGCTAAAAGGAGCCGCACGGGTGAACGAAGTATCAAACTCGATTCGACTCGAAACTCGACCTAAAAAGTGTGACTAGAATACAGAAAATTTCTTTGCTCGGCTGAAAACTCGACTCGTGCCCATTCCTATTTGTAATAATCTGTCAGTCTTCTAAGGCTATTCGTGGTATTTCTCGTGCCTTAGCCGGCCTCTGGGGCCGCGATTGTGCACCATTTTGTGTAAAAGTGAACAAATCACTATTTTGGCAAGTTATCCTTAAATATTCACGAATATAACCACAACTAGGAATTCAGAATACATGTGTGTATGGTTTTGTTCGGAAAGTATGTCCGTGCTGAGGATAATGACGTATAATACACGACCCACATGACTACACCAGCAAATCAATTTGTAGTTGTAACTATATTTTCGGAATGTGTATTTTTAGTTCTCCGAGAGGTATTGAAACCCTTGCAAAATAGTCCAAATTGTTTGAAGTTTCAGTTTTCCTGAAATTATTTGTCTTTCCTCAAGAGAGTAACACATAAATAGGTGATTATATTACGATAATTATCGAACGATCCATGAACCCTCGAAAACGGAAATTTTTTTTGTAAATATACGCTAATAGAAGAATTCTTACGCTTCTCTTTAAGTCCAATTCCACTTTGAAACTCTTAAGTAACAAGACAATTTGGCCGTAGAAATAACAATGGAAATGAAGATAGTTTCGAAAGTAATCTGTGTAATTTGAATTTCCTTATCTTTTGTTCCATTCTATTATTTTTATATCTGCATCTTTAAAGAATTATAAATGGGTGACGATAAAACTCTATATTATGAGAATTCAACTAGACAATAATACATTATAATTCATTTTAGAAACAAATTCAATCTCGAAAGTCGAGATGTGACTACGTGAGATAGCTTAGTGCCGCAACGTAGAATAGTGGTCAAAGTACTTGTTCCAATTTCTATTCTCGGTAGCATACTAAGCCGTGAATGAAAAACAGACAAAACGGATCATATCATTACAGAAACATTATATTATGTAGCTTCGTTTATGAACAAGAACGTCAGATTACACCTAATAAAATAATCGAAAACTTATTTGTTATACTTTGCGCAATTTTATCACTACAAGATGCTATATACCCAGGAATACTTTCTTGTTACCAAATAAGCAAAAATCGACCGTACTCACCAGCTCGTTTCATTGATTGTCATATTCTTTGCATAGCCTGTTGTAAAGGCAGACAAAGGGAGCTGTAAAGCAATAAATCACCTCTAGTTTTCACGTGTCAGTACCTCACTAATATTCTTTTCCTCTTGGCAATTCACTTTACCTGTAGTTTTAACTTATACACGATATACCATAACAAGTAAGCGGGAATAATGTGTTTGTTATGATTTTCAGTAATAATTTTTTTATTTTTTTATTTTCAAAATTTAATACCTACTTAATACTAATCCATATGTAGTCAATTATAAACACACAATAATCTCTGAGTTGCTTCGTGTAAATAGACAGAAGACATACTAGCTGAGACTAAGCGAAAACTTGCATTGACGCACTGTAGTGTCCATAAATCATGTCTATTTACTGTATAATTGCAGTATGTTTTCTTCTTCACAGAGAGAATGAAAATACTGTAAAGCATATCGAGAATGTAGATTACACTTTATAGCCAAAAGCCATATTTGTAACAAGTTTTGGCTATTTTTGTCTCATGGTAGCTAGCTCTTCAGCCTTTTAAAACGGGAGTCATAACAGTGTATAGAAAAATAGTCGAAAACGTTGTTTCATTTAGTCGTCCGTTTTAGACCCCTTGCATATTTTAGTTCATTCCAAGATGGGTCTAAAAGTGCCGAAAACGACGCGAATAGACCCCTTGAATATGAGGCGCTTCTATCTATCTGAACTTACAACAAATGGCAACAGCGAATCAAATGGCATACTTTGACTCAATCGTGTGTGGACAGCGCGTTGACTTCCAATAGTATTTTTTTTTTAAACAAAGATTTGATAGCTCATAATGTAAGGGTTTCCCAATTGCCTTAAAACACGATAGCAACACCGTAATAGTCATAATAAATTAAACTGTGAAGGAAAGAAATCTCGAAGAATCAATTACGAGAAGATAACTTACAGCTTAGAAGCTGAAACAGAACAATCTTATATAGAAAGATGGTCACATGATGAAAAAGCAGTTGAAGACAGAAATATTTTTGTACTGTTAACAATATTAAAGTATTAGCAGAGAGTGGTGGGTCTGGTGTAACCAAATAAGCTAAACATAAGAACATCAACATATTGTAATATAGTAATCAAAAATAGAAAATTTTCATCATGAGTTTAAAATACTTTTGTATCTGTATGTATATAAAACCATCTGCTAACTTTTATTTTGAACAGAATGCTTGGTTACAGGATTTTCCGATTGCAAATCAGTAAAGATTGCCGATGCTCGCCCAGTAAATGCACATCCTGCTTTGACCTCTACTGATACACATATTTGTGGGCAAGTAAACCTCAGTATGATGAAGCCGTAGTTACTCTGTTATTGTACACTAGAGACCTGCACGGGCCGCATTTTTCGGCTCAAGCCCAATCCAGTCTGAATGTACGTAGGCCCGGCCCAGCCCGGGCCCGAAAAATTTTGGAGATTTTCGGCCCGAGCCTGGCCCGATAAGTTTTTTAAAATTCTTGGCCCAAGCCCGGCCCGCGCCCGATAAATTTTGGAAGTTTCATTTTGTAACATTTTTCACGGGCACACTTTATTCTAATTATCGTTTAACGAATGTCAATAATTATTAAAGAATTGCAATTAATCGGCCCCAGCCCGGCTCGACCTAAAGAGAAATCAGTGTCGGCCCGCCCAAGCTCGGCCCGTACAGGTCTCTATTGTACACGTAAAATCTCTAATTCTATAGCTTTATACTCTGCAGTTTTTACATACATTTTTGAACATGTCAGAATTGCTCTCTCTAATTGTGTACTATTGGTCTACTAATCTCGACTGTGTCCAGCAGAATACTTCCTTACAAGTACACATACATGCACAGATGCATCACTTTCTAGTAGAAGATCCCTGGCAGGACTAGATTAAATCATCTGGAAACCCGGGGCTAGAAAAAAATAGTGAGCCCTGTAGACTTTGCTTAATATATTTCTGTGAAAGTGCAATAGGAAAGTTAAGAGAATAATATTTTTGGTCATATTTTATCTTATGATGATTGTATCTTGTATGATTCGTTTCAGACAGCCAGTTGAGACTTTGATCAAATTCGGGGGCCCCATCCGCCTTTTGGCTCAGGGCTACACCCCCCTAAGCCCTCCTTAATCCGGCCTTGATCCGTGGGGAGGAAATGAAATGAAATCCTTGAGTTTTATGTCCCACGGTTATGCCGGATAGGCTAAAGGAGACGGTGATGGTGAGAAATGAATGAAATGGTGAAATGAAGAAATTGGGAGGAAATAGGAAAATCCTGAGGAAATCCACGTACACGGTGTTTGTCCACCACAAAGTTCATTTGGCGCGAGCTGGGATCGAACCAGGAACCCCAAGCACCAGAGGTGAACGCTCTACCACTAAGCCAATGCGGCCACTAATCCCTGGGTAGGTTTAACAATATTTTTATTTAATTATGCTATATCAATTCCTGTTGTTCATAGAACTTTCGTGTGGCCTTAAACTTAAAATAATTTGACAATAATTGAATTTCGCAAAATAACTATAGAAGAATATACTCAAAACACAAACTGCACAAAACATATATTTAGATGAGAAATTAGAGTAAATACTGGCATATTAAGAAACATTAGAAATTTTTAAAGTTGGAAAATTAAGTGCATTAAAAATGATTACTTTGCATTGGAATGATTATATTTTTTAATAATATAAACAATAACACACAGTGGCGTATTTAGGAGAGTCTTCCGGGCTTAAGCCCTCAGAAATCTTACTTACTTAGTAAAGTAAATGAAATATCTTGCAAAATTTTTCACACTTACAGGCAAAGCCCCCTTCCCCGAAAGTTAGCAAAGCCCCTCCCGAAATGAAATCTTAAGTACGCCAGTGATAACACGTATTGCGATTCTCCACTCATTCAATCTAATGAATGTAATCCTTCTCTCTTTGAATTATAGAATCTGTAAATGCGAGAATGTTAACACAAATAAAAAGCTAGTTGTTATTAATGATCCTATTAGCTATATTGATTACTGAGGGAGTAATCAAAATTCGCATTACACTAAACTGTCAATTAAAGAAACACTCATTTTGGAACAGGTTGGCCCCTTTTGTAAGTTTGCATTCATGGCATGGCTTCCACACATAAGGGCACGGGTTCAATGAGATGACGTACATCTTTCATGTTTAACTTAAACCAAACTTACCAGTGCCCCTTTGTTATTTAATATACATTTAGGCTTTATGTCTACCTTACCATCCATCTAACTGGAAGTTTCCAAATATCTAATCCTTAATTGGGTTGTAGTCAGGGAAGTGTGGGGTAAATGAAAGTATAAATAAATCATTATGTGTACCTCTAAGAAGCCTGCGGTGATTGGAGCACGGTGACTAGAAACTGTTTGCCACTAGATGGATTTAAAATACTTTTTCCCAAGTTAAATTTTTTCCTTACCAAAGGCGTAAGAGTAGTGAACTTTGAATGCATACTACAGGTATCTCTTTACTGTTTCATAAGTTGAGACTAATCTAATTCGCTTCCGTGTATCACGACTTTTTTTTTTTTTTTTTTTTTTTTTTTTTTAGTTCTTGTGAAAGCTGGTAGATCAATTTTCAAGATGTAATATATACACTTTCAATTTTTCCCCAAACTTTTTGCTGGTCTAGTAATTAACACGCACCCTTGGTTCATTAGATCATGGGTTCGATTCGTGATGAAAGAGTACCTAAATTTTAAAGTATTATGGTCGTTCACATTCCATATTTCAGCTGTAGATCTACGTCTTATATAGCCTTGGTGCATAAAAGAGATGCTAAACTTCAATAATCATCATAGTCTTTCCCCCACATACTTGTAACCGGTTTGAGTTTTATGAAAGTTGAAACACATTTAGTTTGCAACATCATACTTGAAAAAGGACTTTGACCACATTTCGTGAAAATAGTGGAGCTTACAAAATGTTTTTTTTTTTTTTACGGAGGATATGAATCCTCCCACACTTGATAATAGATGAAACGGGAGAACCCGGAGAATACCGATGCACACGGTGTTTTTCTATCCCAAATCTGACTTGGCACTAGCCACCATCGAACCAGGAAACGCCACCATAAGCGGTCCACAACTTTATCAATAAGATATTTATAAACTCTACCGAAAAGATGTCCCAAATTGTAAATGCTACATCAAGTGTTTAATGTTTTACGTTTCTATTTTAATGTTTTTGTGTATTTATCTTTTTATTTATTAAGTATTCCGAATTACTTGGAATTAAGATGTGTTTTGTTTACTTGGATGACTGTACTTTTAGTGATCTTGAAATAATGGTAGAGTTGGAAACTAGTATAATATTTTTCATTAAAAAAAATCCCAAATGAGATGGAAGAAATATAATGGATATATGTAGTTTGATACTATAATGCTACCACAAGCTCTTATGCCATGATTATTGCTATTCTCGTTGCTATAGTGTCTAGCACTCACGACTTTGGTACGTGGGGTTCCGAGTTTGATTCCCGGTTGAAAAAGAACAGAAATTGGAACGCACAAATGTAGTTCGGATTCCACCTCAAACTTTAGATTCAAGTGTCTAATAGCCTTACTGCTGAAAAGAAACACTAAACTTCAAATCACTATCAGATGAGCATAATTTATAAAGTTTCAGTAAAATATATTGAACACTTCAAGAAAAGTATGTTGGTAGCACTGGTCGTCCTACTTAGACCCCTCCGTCCCATTTAAACCCCTATCGTCCGGCTTAGACCCATTTTTGGTCCTCAATAGACCCATTCGTCCCGTATAGACCCCTTGTGTATTTTCGTGCACTGCAAAAGGGGTCTAAACTGAACGAAAACGTCCGGAATAGACCCATTGCAGCTACCTATCTATCTATCTATCTATCTATCTATCTATCTATCTATCTATCTATCTATCTATCTATCTATCTATATATATATATATGTGTGTGTGTGTGTGTGTGTGTGCACTAAAATGCGTTATGACGCGCTACAAATCAATTCCAAGATAGCGCATAATGGTTGGATCTACTTGTACGGAGGCACGATGGAAATCCGCTACGATGGAAAAGATCAATTTACGGTTGCGATTTCTGCCAAGAAGAGGCAGAGATGTGCTTTAGATCATTGCAAGGGAGATGTGAGAACACAACGTGCAAAGTATAAGGTTCGACTCTGCATAAATTGCTTTAACTTCTATCATACACGCTAAATTAAAAAAAAAAAATCATTGTTTCAGCTATTTCAGAAAATGTATTCTTCATTTATATAGAAAACATGTCTATCTAGATCATGTATTCAAAGTCGGTTCTTGATAGAAGTAACAAAGTTAAAAGTTAAACTCTTATTGCTTCAAACAAAGGAAGAAAACTTGTCTGATTTATAAACTCTTGTATATAATAATTGTAACACTAGGTAAGTTTTACTTCCTTAGTTTGAAGTGATAACAGTTTAATTTTTATCTGTATGACTTTTCTCAGGAGCCACCATTGCATGCATTGTAGCTGAATATGGCATCTGTATTGAGTGTACATTTTTTTTTTAACTTTGCATGTAATAGGTATATAAATAAATCATTAAATTATACAAAAGTAGACAAAAGTTGTCACATTTGGGAATTAACACGATAACCGCCCAATGTAACATATAAGCCACACACACCTTTCCCCCGCATATTAAAGACCGATCTTCATGAATATATCAAAATTTTTCATAAATGCTCATCAGGAAGATATACTGTAAGTGGCATCATATTATCACACGAAAAGAATTTTAGGCGGATCAGGGTTTTGTTTATACTACATAAATACATCTTACCCTTTTCATTATTTTCTCAGGCAGGAAAGGTTTCAAAATTGCATAGAGCAAACTAAATATCCAGGAGTTATTGACTACATGGTATTCATGTGTTTCCATTGGATAGCATTCCTGAAAATTGAAAAGAAAATACATAGTATCAAAATAGAATTATTACGAAAACATAAGAATATGTGGCTATTGCTAAGTGATTTAGTAAGTAGTAGTATATTTTAAAGCAATATTAAGTTTTACTTAGTCAAATTTGCTTGAATTTAATATATATAGTTATTTTAAAGTGTAGCTGCGATGAAAGAAACACAACGAGGTTTGGTGTAAATTTTTACAATGAATTCAAACTATTGCATGTCTTTGTATAACGGGCTGTTTGTAGTGGTATCAGATATATTCACAAAAAGCTACTTGATATTTCTAGTAGCATATAGTACTTGAAAATCTTTGTATCCTTACGTATTTTACGTACTAAAGAAAACAATTAGACATGAAAACACAATTCTCTGATGTTTACTAATTAATACATCTCTCAAGAACTCGAATTTGCTGTGTTCTATTTAATTATGACAATTCAAAATGGGAATAATTGTAATAACGATTGTTAGTTTTATTTTCATATGACATTCTTCTTGTGTTACGAGTATTTCGTGTCCGGGTGGTTATGCATTTGGTGTTTGTGTGCGAATGAAGGGTTTAATTATCTTGAGGACTTTTTTTTTACCATGGATGCAATTCTAAGTTGGATAGTCGAATACTACTTAAACAATTCACCTCTTCTCAATTACCCTGTTGCTAAAATTTACTATTAAATCAACCAATCTAATCCTTATTCTTCATTCTTCGACCTCTTTATTTATTTTTATTTGCCAAGTTGTCTCGATGTTACTCGATAAAAGATTGACCTAGCGTCTATATAGTCACCAGGTGAGATATTGTTCACAGAACAATACCGTTCTTTTATATGTATCTGCGAAATTTTAATCGATAAATATTCGTTTCCTTAAGCCCAATACACTGCTAATAAATATGCAAACTCCTTGTAGCTTTATTTATCGCAAACAAAGTTTTATAGTTATAATTTTACCTGCTGTATCTGACAAAATGAACCGAATCACATACTCGATTTATTATAGAAATGGTCAGCAAAGCAACTATAACGCTACCACCCTACCTATTACGATTTAGTTGTTATAATAACTTGTAACCAGATTTAAAAGATGAAAGAAAATTATATGATAATAAAGGCCGCAATTTCCGACAAAAAGAGACAAGAAGATGTTACTTCTCCGAAACATTTCGAAAATTTAACAAGTTATTAAATATTTCATTAGAAAGAAATATTTTTCAAAATATATACTTACAAACAAATGTTTTCAAAGAACAAGTATTTTGGTTAGTAAAATCAAGTTTGAATGCTGGCTGATTACGCTCTATAATACCACTAAGCAAGAAATGTTGTTAGATATTGATTTTTTTAACGAAATGGGAGATATTGAATGTTTTTTTAAAATCATAAATTTAGAATTATAAGGATATCACATAAATGTGTTAAGAGTTCCACTATGTTATCATATAAGAGATAATAATGTGAAGTTATGTGTATTTGGACACATAATGAAATAATTTATTTCGTACTTTGGGACATTTTATTTTAAAATTTAATGCGGAAAAAGGACATTAATGTTAAATCACTTTTCGATTTTTTTCTAAGTTCATTTACTTTTCTTACAAGGTAGTTTTCTTGCTGTCTGTTAATTCCTTCAACACATGTAATTTCTTAATCAATAAAAACAACAGATTTTTTCTCTGTCAGCACTCGTATCATCACCTCATCTTTGGTGAAATTATGAGCACGCACTTTTCATCGAGACTGAAGAAATAGTCAACGACCCAGGATATTAACCCGGAAGGAACATCGAACAAAAACCATTGAGAGACTTTTGGAAGAGTAGTCCGGATTAGATTAGAGAGAGTCAACATGTAAGAACGCGAGCTACAATTCCGAGTTTACGATCCCCAATTACACAATTAATTAGCACGTTGTCTGAGCTTTTAGTCTGACAAGGGGCGACTGCACAACAGTATGCATATTTTAAAAATACAGATTTGAAGTAGCTTTTCTACATGTAACTTTCTCCATGTTTACTCTGGAATTATTATTTAAATAATTATTTTTCTGACCAGAGTATTTATTTCTTTATTAAAAATAAATTATTTCGTGAAATTTTCCATAATGTAACGTTATCTTCCTCAGATGTTAATATGTATGTTCATATTAATGTAGGTAATAGAGAGAATACTGTACACATTTTCACAAGAATTTATAGTCACATTGTGTTCAATATTACGATTAAGAATTTTCGAAATGCTCCAATGTTACCATCTCAAATATAGTTTACAATATTCCAAAGGATTTTCGAATAATATAGAACTTACACTGTTTGGAGAGTTATTACTTATTAGTCCACTAGAGGTGTTTTAGACACAATATTCAGTTTACTAGCCCTCTAGAAGAAACCATAAGTCAATAGCATTGATAGATACATAGAGTATGACATAAATCACTCACGATTAGCTGGTCGACTAGTAGACCGCGGCCAAAAAGTTGGCCACAGCTGATGTATAGGAATATCTGATAATCTGAAGTTTTGCTAATAGAAACTTGTGACTTTCCCGTTAATTTGCACTTCGCTTACAGCTTATTGAGTGTGCAGTATTCTTTTGTGTTGTTTCTAATACTTTGATGTTTACAATAGAATGAAAACTTTCTGGAATGGAAACTGAAGAGGTAGCTATATCTTTAGGCAAAATTAGGTTATTTTCTTTTATATTTGCAAAAATTTCGTTCTCAACGTCAGTATTTTTTTATTTTGTCACTTATCAGCTTCGAAAGACATTCAACCTAGTTCTTAAGTACCTCCAGATATTTTTTGTGTTGGCAGTTTACAATGGTTCAGAAAACGCACGATAGAAATGCGAAGTAGAATTTCTGAAATATGTTACTTTTTCGTCCCGAAGTGTAACATAACTATTTTAAATTTTAAATTTTTATCATACAGTATATTTAATGCGAAGTATTGTAATTTTTAAATTGACTTAGCAAGTTACATATTATATTTTTGCACTAACTTTACTAAAGTAAACTAATTATGTAACTCTCAATTACACAATATATATACCTTGATACGCCCTTGTAACTTTTAAACTAAGAGAGACAAACGAAGAAATTATAAACCATAAAAATATCGTAATCGGGACATTTGACATACTCAGTCATACCAGCAGGTTAACAGACTTGCCAACCCCACATAAAATTTAATAGTTTCAAATGGCATTAAGTCAAGTTATTACATATATCAAATCAACATGTAAAAGGAAAATGTACAACGTTGCAATTGGCCTCTGCAGTAGTAATAACGCAGGTGAGACTTACGTGCTACGTACATGCAAAATAATTTAGCTCCTAATACTGTAATCATGATGTGATAGATTTCGAATGAATACGAATGATGTTACAAGGTATTGACAATTTGACATTTTTCAAAAGCATTTGTTTCGAAAAACTGCTTATATAAGCACCTAGTCCAATTGCATAAATGATTTTCAATAGAGATTAAAATTTCAATTCCGTTTACAGAAATTTGATATCTCGAATCGTTCTAGATATGATACAAACTGTTAAAGTCTGCAGTACTGCTTAAAGTTATGTTATTCCGATAGCTTACTCTAATTAAACCCATCGCAAAGTATTTTAATGATCTAGAGGCAAAGTATATATATATATTTTAAAAACAGTTCCACAAATATACAATTTTAAGAAGTATATCAAATTTCACATTTTTTTCCATATCTCCCGAATAGCTTTAGATATCAAATTGCTGTGAACGGCGTTATGATCTTTAAGTCTATTCAAAGTCATATACGGAATTCAATATGATACTTATATATTTTTTTTCGTAATAAAAGTCCATTGAATAAAAGTTAAATTTTCAATTCATTGTATAGGACTTTGGATTCACATTACCTTCTAAGTCTCACTTTCTTTTTATTGTCGTATAACCCTCCAAAATTTTGTTGTTTTTCGATGTTTGTGATACTGTAGCTACCTTGGTTTGCAACACTCATGACGAGTTTATTATGTACGTTTCTTCTGTTTATTTATTTATTTCATAAACACAATATGACAGGCTTGCTGCTCAGTTATAACAAACACATACTCTCAAACACATACCATCCTTTAAGTTTACACAAGTTCTTCTTTAACAATCGATTTGAACGTGTTTTGAGACATACTGTATATAGTTATACGTGAAATTTATCATTTCGTTACATGAAGAACACATTTTTCACAAAGGAGACTTGTGTAATAAATTAGTTCTTGTTTCCTTACAGTGTTTGCTATTCTAGTTTTACCTGATGGGACACGCAAAAACAATTCTGAAAGTAATTTTGGACAGTCAATTTTACTGCTTAATAATTTATGTAAAACCACGAGATCAAATACCCATCTTTTTTTTTCTAATATTTGAAAATGAAAGTTGATTAATAAGTTGGCATAAGGGACATTTTTTGTAGAACCCAAGTTTCTTATGTGCAAGCTTCTTTAAGAATATAAACTAGATCTTGTCTACTGTTTCAGAGTATTTAGTGACATTTGGTTTCCTTTTACATGTAGATTTGTAAATAACATAATGTTATTTGAAAATATTCAGCGCTACATTGGGTTAATTATATGGTATCACAGAGTATATTCAACAATATCAATTTGCCGATATTTGCACGGTTAGAATTTCAGTGCTTTTTTTGTCAGTTAGTATAGAAGTTACAAGAGTCTATTAAGATTAGTGGTCCACACTATATATATAAGGTGATAGTATAATATTGTAATATTACCTCAATAATTTCAATAGATTTCCTCATATTGTATGGTGTCATCCAACGAGATAACTGCCATCTACAAACAGATGCATCAATGATCACTACTATCCCAGATAACTGCGTGTCCGATTCTTCGACAAGGGCTTCTATATTGTAGTTAAGTGAACGTGCGGCTTGGTCCAGGGTAAACTCATTAGGATCAGCTACACCTATATTATTATAGCAGAGGTTTTAAAAGTAATCTGGTTCGATATTGAAATAAGGAAATAAACAATATTTTCATGCAAATGAAATAGAAATATATTCAGTTTTTAGTTAAACTAATCAAATAAAAGTGCTTACGATAAGAATACTTATTTGTATTTTTTCTTAATACGTTTAATTCTGTCTAAATTCTAGAATTACCTAGTATTTTAGTTACTGTTTAACAAAGCTAAATTACTTGTATAATTCTCTCAATAAAGGAGACTGGTAATTTTCCGAAAGACTAATTTTTTTCCTTACTTTATAGATGAAGGTTGCCTTTACAGTTAGCAAGAAATGTTACAATAGAAACGCTACGTGTTCGTTTGTTAACAATCATACACTAGTAAAAACAACATTTTTAAGCAATCAAACAATAAACGATTTATTCTATATAGAGAGAATGTAATTCTCCATTCGGTAACGATTGTGTCACTATTAATCATCTTGTTCTGTCGTTGCTGACGAAAGAATGAGTACGTTGTTGTGAAGGAGTGTGGTTAGGTACTGTTGTGTGATCTTAAAATAATGCTGCGACTGTGATTTTTAAGAACAATTTGGGTTTGCAGCGGGAAGCCGGAATTTTCGTGCACAGGATTTTGACAAAGGAACTGAAGCAGCAAGATGGAAACTGTTATTCCTGAACTCTGCGAATTGAACACGAATCCTCAATTCCTGAAGACCATCACCACAAAGGATAAATTCTGGGTGTATAGGTATTGTCGAATACAATAAAATAGTCTTATTGTAAAGAGCTTTGTTGGAATTACAAGCAATTTGAACCATAATACATAAAATCATGAAAGTTTACATCCGTCATAGAACGAATAATGAACTCTCATTCACTTCAACCAATTTGGCGAATTCCAGCCGAATAGGCGAAGAATGAGATATTGTTCAATATTCTGGTCACAATGGAAAATTACGGAATGAATGTCGATGGATTCATTATTGCATTTAGGATTGGAGAAGGTATCTAACTCTAATGAACTTCATGTTGCACAAACCATTTCAAAATCACCTTCTGATATAATGTAAGGGGCCACTTCACCTAATGCCATATTTTATAAATGAAGTACAGTTTAATACTACTTTTCAGTATAACTGCCATGGTTCAGATTCTGTGGAAAGTGCTGATAGTTTTGTTGTAACTACTGACCCTAAGAGATATTTAATCTAAACATAGGTCTTATTAGTTTTCTAATATCATTTAAACATATATTGTACTTGCATTTCTATTTAGTATCTGAAATGCGTGTATATTTAATACAAAGTTGTGTTCAGGATTATATTTTACCTAGTCTCTATGCAAACTGAAACTGCGTTGATATAAACCGTGGATATATAGAAAATATGATCATTTTTTTACGTAAAATTTCCTCTACAATATTTTGGTGTCAGCGTAAGTGGTTCTTATCTTAGTTAAATTATGAGTACATGCCTTATCTAGCACTAGTACTTAGAAACTAAGTTAAATTTAAAACAATCAAACGAATAAGAACAAATCTCTGCAGAAATTCGGGAAGAATTTGAAACTAATGCAGTCTCTTAATATATTTCATTATTTACATTATTAGTATTACAAGAATATATTTTATATTACCCCTATGGCTAACTTAAAACCAAAACAAGATGAGTAATTCTTAATTGTCATATGCATCTATTAATGCTAAAAGAATGAATTAACGCAAATTAAATTAATATTTTGTAGTTCATATCAGGGTAAATCATTGAAATTGTAAAATTTTCATATCACGAATGAATATATCGTTCTTGTTTCGAAATGTTTGAAAAAGCTCACGTTTACTCGTGACTGCTTCCAAAACTAATAATTTTCTAGAATCTAACGAAACATACCAAGAGCAAAAGTTATTACAACTTATCATAAACTTAACTTCTTTCAAATTGAAATTTTGCACTCACATAAGAATTATCCGAAGGTACGTCAAGGAATAAAGAATTGGACCAAAAATTCTAAATTATCTACTTGTATTAGGAATGCATAGATTTTCATGGTCTTAACCATCATTATTGGTTATCTTATTTTTTATACTTAGCTTTCCATATGCTGTAGAAACTACCAGCGGGTCAAAACAGGGTCTTTCATGTCTTGATTATATGTGTTAGATAATGTAAAAATGGTTTGATTATGTGTAAAAATGCAAAACGGATTGTCCTTTCATGTAAGATTTTAGTTTAGTGAGTTTAGATTTTGCTGGTGGGGAGCAAGATTTCTTACCGACATAATAATTTTACGTCTTTTATTAGTATACAAGTACAAAATTGATTGAAACGTGTATATTTTTAACTCGGAAAAGACAATTGCTCAATCCTGTACTCCCCAAGTGACTCCTCTGATAGTAGTATGTATCCTATGTGTTTTTTGTTATCACATTTTGTGAAGAACATAAAACTTATCAGCTGTTTAAGTAAATATATTTCGAGCACGATATGAAGAAGTCAGTGAGCAAATAATGATGACTAAACCAGACTCGAAAAAGCGACATAAACCAAAAGACAAAAAAAGAAAAAAAAATGTAAATGGTACCTAGTCGGCCAACCATTACCCTCCTTCCTGAGTGATCTCTTTCCTTTAGAGCCACAAAAGGCTTATACGAACACATTAATTCAAGCTCCCCTTCAATTGGTTCTTGCATGTACCAGTTAGGACAAGCTAGGCGGGCCTTGTAATACTTTAAAACCTAGAAGGTAAGAGTGAAAAGTAACGTTTTATCAGAAAATTGTAAGTAAACTACACCTGAGCACAATGTAGTAGTAGTTCATTTAATGAGTATCTAAGTAAAAAAAAAAAAAAAAAAAAAACTATTTTATCACATAAAACGTCGTCCAAGTATTGCAATTTGTGTTATATAGATTTATCTTCTCTCGAACTTATACACATTTTTAACACAAAATCCAAGATTTTCGAAAAATGTATTTCGTATTTAAACGACCTACCTTTGTATTCTGAACACAGTTTTTGTGTTTGCTTTCCGTTGTAAGTTCACTGTCTTTGGTTGATCTTCAGTATAGTAATAATAACTGTTCTTTTTCATTTAATACTGATTAATGCAAAGATATTAGAATTTAACATTTGCCCACATTTACGAAGAACAATATTTAATGTTCACAAAAGTTTATTAAACCAAATTTGCATTTGGCTTCAAATGTTTCAAGGTACTATTTAACGTTGGCTGCAGATTATGAGGAATAGAGTATTCCTTACTACATGAAGGATTTTGAAAGCAATTACTACGTCATTTTATAGAAGTTTACGAATATTAAATAACTTTAATTCTAAATTTTCGTATAGATCCATTTTTAACTTATTTTAGAATATTCAAGAGAAGAAAGGATAGAGAGAGTGATAGATAGAATTAATTAAATCCACTAAAATATGACACAAAACTAACAAAAGGGGTAGAAAAAATGAAAGGGCAACCCAAATGAAATCGACCAATTTACAGGTCAAAGGTTGTTGACAAAATTTATTTATTTTTTAATTTTTTACCTACGATTGTACCACATTCAGGGAGTTGGAAATGGGTATTCACTTATTTTTTACCTGCGCAGGTTTGTTTGTAGCGGCCGTTTTGTATAGATGCGTGTGCGTATTTTGCACTTTTCAGAGGATTTCGTTAAACGTTGTAACTTTTTAGGTTTTAAAAATTGTGAGGCGAAAGCAAAAGTATATGAAAGATAATGCAATGGACAACATTGTATATTCTGTGCACGTTGATATATACTTTAAAACGTCGACAAAAAGCTTTGAACATTGAGGTTGGAAACCTAAAAATAGTCGTTTCGGAATGTGTAGTTTGAAATGAAATAAATAAGACTAGCCTTCATTTTTTTGTCTACATAGAGACAAAACGTCCGAAACAAGTTTCAGATCTGAGAACCATATACTTGATTCTTTGGAAATGTTTAGACATTGTAAAGTTTCGAAAATCGAGTGTTTTCACCATCAAATATCTCAGGAAAGACACAAGTGAAAACTCTCAAATTATATATATAAAGAAGAAACAAAGAAAACGATAATTGTGCAGTAACGTGGGGAAAATTGCATCACTGAGACGAGTAATTTATGAGATATTTGGTTCTCAGATCTGAAACTTGTATGGGATGTTGCCTATTATCCAGGGGTGGATAACTTAACGTAACTGTAACGTAACGAAAATAGCTCTCTGTAACAAAATTATTGGTTATTTCATTTCGGTGGGTACAAGACATAACACACATTTTCGTTATGAGGCAGTAACGTTATTCAAGCATGTAACGTTTTTGTACCGTAACTAATTGAAGGAACAAATCTGTTTCTGGTATGCTTTATCACTCTTCTGACCAGAAAATCCAGCTTTTGTACCACCAGAATGAGATTCTTTCCTATGCGGGTATCTAATGGAACGAAAATGTGCGGAACAGAAGCTATTTCGTTACAAAGACTATTTGCCACATGAGTAACACAGTTGATCAGACAGGTTTGGTAAAGGTATTGTGTTCATCAGTTACAGATCTTATCAGACCTTTGGAGAGTTCCTTGGGCATGGTTTCAATTGTATTGTTCTTCAGAGGGTCACATTGAACTTCATTCTTCAGGTGGTGAAGCAGAAAGAAATTTCACTTTCATATGTTGTTATTGCAAATCTAAAGCAGTAGTTAGAAAAAAGAACTTGATCGATTTTTGTGAATATCACAGGAAAAAGTCAGTCACAAGGCAGGTGGAACTGTGGAAGGGGCAGCAGGGTCAGGGGGAAGCATAGAGTGAGCCAAAATTAGCAAAGGGGAGGGAAAAATAGACAATGTCTTTCATTCTTCATCTTGCTTTGTTTTCATAGCGCTCTTCGCTGTCCACAACAAGAGTAGGATTATTTGATATGAGACCTGTTCCATGAATGGGGGCGCAAGCCTGTGAAAATCATATTATTATTATTATTACTAAAACAAAACTTTACAGTTCTATACAGCCCACAAAATAGCTAGAAAATTGCGTGATGCATGGCCACGGGGTATTTCAGCGAAGTTTGCTGATTCTTAATCCAGGCAAATCCCCAATTGGTTCACTATATTGAGTAAAGATATATATATATATATTATTTCTAACGAGCGTAGGCTAGTGGTTAGCGTTCTTCCTTCGCAAAAGGGAGATCCTAGGTCAAAGCTTGTGGCTTGCTATCCTGACTAGTTACACCAGTTTTTTCGGGGGGCGCGGTGGCTCAGTGGTAGAGCGTTCGCCTCTGGTGCTTGGGGTCCCGGGTTCGATCCCAGCCCCCGCCAAGTGAACCTTGTGGTGGACAAACACCGTGCTCGTGGGTTTTCTCGGGGTTCTCCCGTTTCCTCCCACTTTCTTCATTCCACCATTTCACTCATCTCTCATCATCACCGTCTCCTTTAGCCTAACCGGCATATACGTGGGACGTAAAACTCAAAGATTTCATTTCATTTTTCGCGGTTCCACAAGGTGAATGGCGGGATGTTATCTTTAAGCATAAATCCTGCCTGATTTTCTTCCTTCCTTTTTCCACTATTGATGTTAAAATATTCTGTTGTAAATCTGCCTTAGAGGCTGTATTTGAAATATTGTTACATAAATAAATGAATGTTTAGAGCACACCAGGCACGCGTCCATTTTTTTTGATGGATCCAAAGATTTTTGGGGGTCTTATACGTATATTGTAGTATTTAACCTGTGTTATTCAACATCTGAAAAGACTAAGTAATTGTCAATTAGTGCCTCCTATTTCTCAGAAAAAATGATAGTGCTAGAGATATAAAATACAATTTTTAGGTCATATCATTCATTTCGATATGAAACAAATATACTTGTGTTAAGAAAGTTCACAAACATTCGTCGACCTACGAAGTTTAGTGAAGGCGGGGAATCTGAATTCAGTAGACCCCACGTAGCTCCTGGTTTCAATTCTCAGTAGAAGCTAAAGTGTTACCCAGCATCTGGAGACAATGGGAAAACTTCCTAAGTTAAGACTACGGTAGACTAGCGGAATCTGGTTACGTGCTATGTGTCTTCCTTTCACTTGCAGCAATAATGCTATTGTTTAGGGTTAAAATTCATAAAGTATACTGCGGAGGGAAGGGGGAGTAAATTCAATCCCATGTTGCAAGTTTACACATGTATCCTCGTCGCCAAAAGTGCCTTTACATCGCTGTGACGGGTATGTGATCGCGCACTACTGCAAGGAAGGGATGGTTGCATAAGAAATTGTGATTAATTTTGAAGAGTTTTTATTTTGACTAGGGAATTAACATAGGAGAAGGGAGAAAAGACACAGATTTGAAGCATCAGTGCACTGTTACTGAAGCATCAGTGCACGAAAGATTCGTATTCTCAGTTTTTCTATTTATTGTTTTATATGTTAAGTTAAACACCACAATTGTATCACTGATATCGCAGATCGTATTATTTTTAAAATCGTGTTTGTAACCTATTGTCAAAACATTCATTTCCAGACATGATGTAGAGAGAAGAGATACGACACCTGTAATATATGTATATGTGATTCACTAAGTAACTGTAGAAATTAGTTAAAGGACACATAAGAGAGCGAAAAGCAGGTCTAGAAGTCTGAAGTTTTTAGAAACGTCCTAGATAGGTGAAAATATAGTTAAAAATTGCGAAAGGTATCATGTAATTTACCTTTCTTTTCTAGTATACTTTTTCTTTCACATCCAAACATCTCTATTCAGAATTACGAGATAAAGGTGAGGAGAGAAACATTTCCATTTCAAGAATTATATCAGGAAAAAATCTATTGACTTAGACTAGTTTCGAACTCGCAACCCTTGATTACATAGCTCAGCGCTCTACCGATTTTTTTTTTTAAAAAAAACTTCCTGACTTATTTTCTACTTCAACCACTTTTCAGGACTACTAGACATGACAGGGACACGGACACAGAAACATCGAGGACAGTTAAAATTCCACCCTTGCTCTTCAGAGGGACTCGAACCCCCAATGGGCTTCACCTCACCACCATCAGCCTAACGCCTCAGACCGCTCGGCTACACCCACCGGCAACCGATTGAGCTAACAACTTCTGCAGGAAAAGCCTGATTGCTGCAACTACCGGTTGCTGAATGGTGTGTATTAACCAAGTTGGCCGAGATAATAGCTTCATATAGCTATTGCAATAATAATAATAATAATAATAATAATAATAATAATAATAATAATAATAATAATAATAATAATAATAATAATAATAATAATAATAATAATAATATAAAGCAGAAGAACAGAATTTAAAAAGTCGCATATGTTAAAAGTTTGACGTGCAGAGTAAGTCCTAATATGAGATTTTATTAATTATATATAATAAATGTAAGCGTGGTTTATTCATGCGTGCTACTCAAACTGCGCAACTCACTACCGTAGTCCCATAAGGGTTGTACGCGCATGGTACACTAGCCTTGCGTCCTCCAACCGTGAAGAATGTTTCGGTTTGAACCTATGCGTGTCCTAAGAGGAAGGCGGAGAAGGAAGTATTAGTTTTTTTGTTTTTCTAAAGATGTGTTCCTAGTTTCATCAGAGGACTGAGAACATTTATTTAAATAAAACTTTGGCAACTACTTTTCTCTGAAATTCCATTAGAAGGGAACATTATATGAATTGCAAATCTAAAATCCACAGCTGAGAACAAAATATTATGTTCAATATTTCATTATTATCCTTTGATTTGTAATGAAAAACTAATTATAAGCATTGACGATTTCAGAAGATTCTCCCCCGGTAATGGTCAATATATGAATGAGAGAAAACTGATAAAACATTATTAGTCCACTTTGAGCATGGTCCAAGATAACTTATGGTCATGAAGGGGGAAATTTATGTCGACAGAGTCTCAAATTCTCCCACAGGTCATGCCCTGAAATCATCACTGTTTGAAAGGTTTCCTTAACAAATAGAATATTATTTATTTCTCGTTCTATGTTTTGAAATGGAAAAATCATAATTTTAAAGTGAATTATAATACGATAAACATAAAGATTTATAGAACTAATGAAGTAAATATTCTTGTGTAAGTTATCGATTTCTAATCAGATTAAAACTCGAATATTCGTTTGCATCGCACTTTAAAGTAAATCCTCTCTCTATATAATTCTTACTGGAAAGTATGTATAACTCCAATTACTTAATCAATATTTTAAATAATATATTTTTATTGTAATACTTTTACTATTCAATGTTGTATACACTACATTTCCCAAAGCAAGACCTCGCAAATGTATAGTGGACTAGTGAATATTATCAAATAAATTATCATTTTGTTTACGTAAATACTGCATCGCCTCATTTGAAACTTCGTACTTTAAATAATAATAATAATAATAATAATAATAATAATAATAATAATAATAATAATAATAATAATAATAAAATCATAGTCATACCTTTATCAGAATTTAAGGCTTAGTCAATAAATGAATTCAACGTGGTCTCTATTCGAAGTTCTATTTAATCAAATCCGATACGAATACAAAGAGAAACTTCGAGAACAAGTAAAAGAAAAATGTTACTTTGGTGGGATTGGAAGTAACTTTTACAGTGCCCGAGAAATATCCTGGCAGTGACGTAGACTTCGCTCTTGTTCAAATGCTATCCCACTGGTTAAAGCAGACGCTTCGTTCAATTTAACGTCCAATCCCAGGAAAGAGAAAATGCGCGAACAGAAATACCAGGTTAAAAGCACGCTCCGTTCTCTACAACAGGAAAGCGAAAGGAAATGAACCGAAATGGGAGATTCGTTTTCGATAAATATACTTCTCATCTTTGTATAACGATAACTGGAGTTCGAGGAGACATAAATGCTACATTTTTTGCTATTATATATATATAATTTTCATGAAGAACATGGTTATTTTATATTTGAATTTTGTATTATAAGTATGTGGAAAATAATTTTAAATGATAGTCATTTATGTTTATTCTGTTCTAACAACACTCAGATTTCAACATGCTACAAACTTTCGTTCTATTGAAGATAGACACAAACATGCTGTGGACGAAATGGGAAGGGGAGTCCAAAGTTTATTTTAAAGAAACTCCCATGTCTTTACCTATCACGGTTCTTGAGTTAGAGGATGATATATGAATTTGTTTCCTGGTCGCGGAAACAGAGGGGGGTTAGTGAATGTAGCTTCGAAAAGTATAACATTTACCAATAGGACATAAGAACAGCATTCCAGGAAAAACACATTCAAACAAATTAAAAAACAAAAGCGAAATGAAATGAACTGAAAAGCGCGTGTTTTCTTTGTGTAGGGCTGTACAGTCTATGCTGACTGGTGAAAGTTGTCAATCCTTTGTTTTATTCTCGTTCTCGAAATTTAGTGTATAAGAAAGGCTGATAGTACCTTAAAGAAAGGCAAGCCGTTGCATTGTGATGCAGGAGACATTGTTTTTAATGTTTACAACTTTTCTTACAGCAAACAATAATAAATCTGACAGTGTTCATGAAACCTCTCGAGCAACATGTGTCAGTGAGAGATCCGTGTGGCGAATTGTGAAAGAGAAGGAGTAAAGTCTGGACAACCCGTCGTAACACCCTGTAAAGCAAGGCCAAATATACAGAAAAGACAAATAAATTTAGATTCTTTCGATGAAGTAGTAGCTCGTAGAACAATTCACAATCTCTATGCTGAAGACATTGTCGCCACCTTAAATAAATTATTGTACGAACTTAAGAAAAGCATTGACTTCAAAGGTTCCGAGTGGGCATTACAACAAATACTGCGCATGTTGGGATTTAGGTTAAAAAAAAATCTATTGGAAATAGAAAACTGCTTTTTAAAAGGAAAGATATTGTCGTTTGACGACATAAATATAGGATCTAATCTTATTTTTTCTTTCTTTGTCGTAACAATGCACATATATATGCTTGCATTATTCAAATACACTGTTATCTAAATTCTCTCTAGTTCGCTACCAGCATTATTTTAAACTGTAGTTACGACATGGCGTGCGAAGCGTTCAGTGCACCATCTAAGCACTATTTGTGAATAGCGTAAGTTGGTAGCCATGCAACTGAGAGCGTTGACGTCACTGCCAAGATAGTTCTCGCCGACTGTAGGAGTTCTTTACAATTTACAAACAAATGCCTTAGACAGTTTTTCTTTTAAGTTAACTTATTCACCGAGTATCTGAGTAACTTGTCTCTATTTTCTACTCGGTTATATATGTTTTACAATCATTTCCGTTAATCTTGAACGACAGGAACACGAATACAAAAACATCTAAGAGAATTAAAATTCCAAACTCCCCCACCGGGAATCGAACCCGGGACCCCATACACCTAAGGCACACGTGCTAGCCACTTTTTTTTTCATTTTCTTTATTACAGTAGAGTTACATATAAATCATAAAGTACAGTCAGATTACATGAGTATCAGAGAACAGTTCCTTGTTTTCTATTAGGAGAGTGACAGAGATCAGAATACACGATTACATAGTGGTAGAACGTCCAAGGTCAGGGCGTTAGTTATAAGCTTGAACAAGAGCTACATCGAGGAAATGTGCAAATAGGGTTTTTCGTCTGGTTGGTGGAAAATGTCTATATCTGGTGTACAAGTAATCCTGGTATTCGGTGATACGGCGTAACTGAGGAGTAAAGATATAATGAACAGTACTCGATATTAACCACAGCACTGAGTTGTGTTTAGCGCTGGGAAAGAGACGGAAATCAGGAAATAAGACGAGATCACTGGTAACAGAAGCTGGCACTGTACGGCAAATAGTACTGATCATTCGTTGAAACTTCGCCCAAATATGAGCTGCATTACAACAAATTGTTAATCGATGGTCCAAGTCATCGACACGACCACATTTGATACAAAGGGCACTGTCACTGAAATGTAAGCGATGTCGTTTAGCACGAGTGTCCACAAGGTCGTTCACCACAGCGTACCAACTCGAGATTGTCGGTCCAGAAAGGTGAGATGCAAAGATATTACTCCATACTCTCGTCCATTGTCGTGCGGGGTGCTTTTCGTAGAGGCGATGAGGAGGAAGAGAAAGTTGGCTAAGTAAATACTGGTACAAGTCTTTCACTGAACTAGGCAACGCAGCCGTCAGACTGACAGTCATATAAGCATAGGAACAAATAACATCACTATAATACCAATAAACATCAGGAATATGGCAGACATTAAGGGGAAATGTATATGAGACAGTGTCATGACAGTAAGAAAGAAATGCATGGCTGAGTCCCGTAAGGCTGGTTGTAAGGCTCTGGAAGCCTCGGAACAGAAACAAAGCCCGAGCTTTTAGACCGACGTGGATAAGGTTGAGACCACCAGCTTTTGGTGAGAGGCATGTGAAGGGATACTTAACTCTAAAGACGTGACCATGCCAAAGAAACCAATTAACAACACTCGTAATGCGTTGAGCAATATCACTGGGCATAGGAAGCAGCTGACACACATACCACAATTTGGATAGAGCATAAGTATTCAGAAAGTATATCCGAGACAATAAGCACAGCTGGCGTGAACGATGAGACTGGAGAATATGCCGGATGCTGTTTACGAGTATCTTATAGTTCACATGGACTGTTTCAGAAATGGTAGAGAAAAATGTGATGCCCAAGATTTTTAACTGAGGCACTACATTAGTGATAAGTGGATACTCAGGAGAAGCTTGTGTGCCAAGAACCAAAAGCTTAGTTTTCGACTGATTGATCTGAGCGCCAGATAATGCGGTGTATTCCATCAAACAGGTATCAAGGGTGCGAATATCACCGCAATCGTGGATGAAAACTGTCACATCATCAGCATAACTGCAGACTCGTAAGGTATGACCATGAAGGGAAAGGCCGGAGAGACGAGCATGAATACTATAAAGAAGAGGGCAAAGAGAAATGGCAAACAAGCTCATACTCAAGGGGCACCCTTGACGCACACTTCGTTTGACACGCACAGGCTCAGTGAGAAATCCATTGATTTTAAGTTTACTTTGAGCATTGTCGTACAAGATACGAATCCAGCGAATGAACTGCTCCCCGAGACCTAAGGTGGAGAGTATACGCCACAAGTAATCATGGCGGACGCGGTCAAAGGCTTGATGGAAATCAAGTGACAGGAGAGCATGACAGGCAGAAGAGTCTTCAAGGGTAGCAATAACGTCACGAATGCACTGTAAAAGATGGTAGATCTTCTTGTTTTCAACACACGCATATTGGTGAGGACCCACTAACTTGGCTAAATAGGGGCGTAAGCGGTTGTTCAAGCAGCGAGCGAGAATCTTGTAGTCAAAGTTCAGCAAGGTGATTGGCCTGTAATGGGAAACGGTAGTAGGATGTGATTGCTTCGGTAAAAAGATAGTCACGCCAGCCGCTTTATACGGGGTCCTTGCAGCAGGAGCAAAATGTTCGTTCACTATAGCAGTTAAGGTATCACCAATAAGTGGAAAGAAACGTTTGTACCACTCAGCCGGAAGGCCATCAATTCCAGGAGATTTTCCAGACGAAGCACTCATAATTGCCGTTTGCACCTCTTCTTTGGTGAATGGAGTTTCCAGTGATTGCGCTGCACGTTGATCGAGCACACATGGGAGGCGATCTAAGAAGGAAGATGGTATGTCAACGGTGTCCGATGTGCCATATAAGGTGGAGTAATAGGTGTAAAAAGTCCGCTTAATACCTGCAAAGGTATGGTGGATGTTGCCTTCGTCATCCTTGATGTTCTCAATATATTTGCGTGTACCTCGTTTATATTCTGAAAAGACATGGTAGAGCGACGGTTCTTCTTGAGGGTCGAGGACTGTAGATTTGCTGCGGATTTTCGTTCCTTCCATGCGACGGCGGGTCAGACACAACAATTTAGCTTGATACTGCTTCATGAGAGGTAAGGCAGAAGGGTTATGGAGAACAGCACTTTTAGCATCAGCCAAACAACGATAGTAGAAATGGAAAAGAGTTCGGTGATCACGCTCCCGCTCAGCACAATACCAGCGACAAAAGCTGGCAACACGTGGTTTGAGATATTGATACCACCAATCAGTAACAGTCCGAAAATGTCTCTGCTGGGTTAACCACTTCGTCCACTTGGATATAAAAGATGCGCAAAATTCGTGATCCTCAAGAAGAGAAGTATTAAAATGCCAATAACCAGGCCCGCGTTCAACCTTGACATCAGGTATACGCAAGGTAACAATATAAGCACAATGATCAGAAAATATGGTAGGCACAATTTCAGCGTCAAATATGTTGCGAATCAGCATTGGACACATGTACATGCGGTCGATGCGAGAAGCACTATTACGGCTAACATAAGTAAAGGTTTGGTGACGTGGAGAGGTAGACAGCCAGCTATCTTGGAGATGAAGACCTTGTGTTAACTCCTGCAGGGTCGGACTATAATTAAACCCCGGAAACTGGTCTCCAGGATTTAAAACACAGTTAAAATCACCAGCAAGAAGAACCATGTCACTGTTGGGGAGAATGCAGGAAGCCACATCAGATGCAAAGAAATTGTTACGAGCCACACGTGCCTGAGAGCCACTAGGAGCATACAGATTGAGAAGGTGAATATTACCGAGCCGACCACTGATAATACGGCCAGTTGGGTGTAGTAAGATAGGGGAAAACTGAACATGATGCTGAGCAACAATTGCCGTTCCAGTGCCAGTGACAGTAAAATTATTGTAAACAGTAAAATTAGGACCAAGGTCTAACACTTCCAATCCAACTTCTTGCAATAATGCTATATCAATATGTGCTTGTTGTAAAAAGTCACGCAGCGAGAATAGCTTGGTATTACTATGTAAATTATTAATATTAATAGTGGCAATCTTCAATGTCATTGAAAAAAGAAGGAACCATACATAGAAATGAGAAGTGTGCATGACAGGCACGCTCACATCACGGAACTTTCAAATAGGCACTAAAAACAAGGCGGAGCACAGAGATTAAAAAAAAGGAAAACAATAACACATTTGTCACAATTCGCACTTAGCACCAGCACTGCAATACACACACAAAAAGCAAACATCAGTATCAAGAAATGTGCCAAAGGAAAACAGGATAACCTATAAATATTATAGCATCAGAGTTGATTCTGCGAGGAATCATCTGGTTGAGAGTCAACAGCAGCAGGGACAATTGGAATATCAACGTCAGGAAGGATCTCAGCCTCTTCTTTATTTTTCTTGAACAGTTTGTCACTTAGTTCTTGGCGTCTCGAACGTTTAATTCGAGACCGTTCGCCAGTACCAGAAGCAGAAGTAGGAGAGTTCACACTAGCGCCCACGACTGGAGGTTCCACAACGAGAGGAGAAGTATCAGTATTAACAGTGGAAGGTGACAAATCGTTCTCACCATCGACACTTTCTGTGTTGCCAGGTCCGAGCACGCAGGAAACCACAGAGACCGCCGGCGCCATAGAGCTGGTAGAAATTGGCAAAACATTCACAGAAGGGAGAGTTCGTGCACTGAACGCACTATCACTGGTCGTCATACCTGTGGTGGGTAAAGCCGAAGAAATCGCAGGGGCCAATCGGACGTCGGGAGTTGACGCCGCTGTAGCAGAAGTATGCGGAGAATCACTGACGACCAAAGATGACAAGGATGAGGAGACTATCGGTGGACGATCAGCGACAGATGTTGATAAGCTGCGCTGTGCGACAGACGGAACTGAAGAAACATCATCCGGAGAGATGGCAACAGAGGGGAGAGGGGGGTAGTCGCTATCCTGAAGACGAGGTGCATGGTGCTCATGAAGATTATCTGTTGTTTGAGGAACATTAATGTCCATGGAGATCTGATGGGACTGAGGTGCCTCAGATTGCAATAGGTTGGGAACCCGATCCTGAGACGTCACTGGTAGGCTGGAGAAGTGAGGAACAAAAGAATTCACTGCAGCATCCAAACTAGTAGTAGAAGGGACCAATTTACCCGCATAACTATTAGAGCTGCGAGGTGCGTTATTGGGACGTTGGGGACATTTTGAATGTAAATGCTGGGTACTGTGACACCGTATGCAAGTTTTCTCCTGTCCAGGATAAGTGACCCAGTAACGGTGCTGTTGAATCAGTACGAATGATGGAATCGATTTCTTTAATTCCATTCGTAATAATTTCCTCCCAGTTCGAATTTGGTAAACATGGTCACTAGAATATAGTTCATCATGAATATTATAAATAGTACCATACTGACTCATTACATCCTTAATGGTGTCATTGGAGAGTTCCATAGGAATTACATGTAAGCGCACAGTAACAACCTGAGTATCAGCCCAAGAAATCCGTATATCATATGTGCCTGAGGGATCAGTAAATTGAACTACACCACTAGTGTCATTCAAAACTTGTTCACATAACGCGAGAGACGAAAGTTTGAGGAACACACACTTACGGTAAATATCCAGTTCAAGACTCAAAACCTGTTCAACAGGAAAGGCAAAACGATCATATAACCATTCATGAATTGTCAGAGAGGTAGGCCGCTGGCTAACCGCTCCGAAATCAAATTTCAATGTATTCACTCGACGTGTAGACATATTCCAGTTATTCGTAGTCACAAACCAAGGAAAAAAACACACACACACACCAAAACTGTCCCGCCGAAAGATCCACAAAAATTACAGTGAAAAAAAAACACGAAAAAAAGAAAAAAATGCTTCACTTAATGGGTGAGTTTGACTCAGTTCACACAACACAAGCGTAGCAGCAGAGAGCACAGAGAACGTGTTTACTCGACAACGTTCACAGCGCGAATCTGACCACTGGACCAGCGGGGAAAGCAAGTGAAATGCATTTTGTAGTATCCGAAGTTTACATCTATTTCATTCCGCTGTAATAATGTTTACCGTATTCGTTACTTTGAGGAATGATATATGTTATTCCTATAGGTTCTCTTACGTATTCGTCCGTAAATATTATATAAATTATCAGAATTATTCATGATCTTCCATGGAAATTCACTGGTGCATGCGCAGTAGAAACAGAAGAATGCAGTTTACTGATATTAGTCAGAATGCAAATTTCTAACAGGCTATCAGAATTCCTTATTGGAAAGTAGTGGTTCCCAACCTGGGGACGCGCAGCTTCCTCCTGAGTAAGCATGAAGTGGGAGTAAGGGGGCGAAAGCTACTGGCAGAAATGAATTGTGAAATAAATTATTATTATTATTATTATTATTATTATTATTATTATTATTATTATTATTATTATTATTATTATTCATACCACTAAATCAATTTCTTCACTGCTTTCTCGTCGCAGCCCAAAACCCAAGCGATCTGAATGAGAGTTTGTTCCACTTTTACTAGACTATAATTTCTCCTCGCAGACTAACAGATAGTTCTCTACAGCCTTTAGAGCTAGGCATTTTGACAACTTGTAGAAATTTGTATTGTGATTCGTATTAGCAATGACAGTAAAGTGGATCTTTCTGTTTCTTTTGTGCATAATCAGCATCATTATATCAGAAGTATTCCGCCATTACCAGCGGTCACTTACCGTAGCTGAGAAGCTGCCATGCTCCACAATCTTCTGTTAACCTCTCCATCTTCACATACGATTTTTCTGTTTTGATATCGCCAATAGCCTAATTATGTTTCTATATAGTCTAATTCGTCCCCTCCATCTCTTTCCTGCCACCATACCCGCTAGCACATCCCTCATGATACAGTTCCTTCCTAACCAATATTCCAACCAGTTTCTCTTCCTCTTCTTAATAATATTTTTCTCCTTCCATTTCCAACCATCTCATTCGTTTTCCTCTCGACCCAGCTATTTCTCTCCATTCTTCTCCACGCACATATTTCGAAAGCCTCCAATTGTTTCTCATCATTTCTGCGTAATGTCAATGTTTCTGTCCTATAAATACAGTAAAATACAGTACACGAAGCATTTTATGAGTCTTTTCTTTTCAACTCTAAGGCCCCACAAAATAGTATTTTCTTCATCCTAAAGGCTTCTTTCGCCATTTCTATTCTTGCTTTTATTTCACGTTCTCATGTCATATCACTAATAATACTATTCAGACATCAAAAACTAGTCACCTGTTTTTTTTCCCGCTCCTACTTCTATATTTGACACCGATCGCTTCGTTTCAGTCACTATGGATTTTGTCTTTCTAACATTTATTTTCATTCCATATTCTTCAGAAGCCTTTCTCAAGTTTTTTACATCTTATTAATGTTCTTTTTAGATTCTGCAACAACTATCATATCAACCCCAAACCGTATACACCTCATCATTCTATCTCCTACCGAAATTCCATCTTCATTATGAAAACTCATTTTTGCTATCTCTTCTACATAGCTATTAAATAATGTCGGCGAAGTATATAATATCTGTTGAACTCACCTTTCAATTACACTGCCTGTCTACTGTGCATGCGCCAGTGAATTTCCATGGAAGATCATGAATAATTCTGATAATTTATATAATATTTACGGACGAATATGTAAGAGAACCTATAGGAATAACATATATCATTCTTCAAAGTAACGAATACGGTAAACATTATTACAGCAGGATGAAATAGGTGTAAACTTCAGATACTACAAAATGCATTTCACTTGCTTTCCACGCTGGTCTAGTGGCTAGCACGTGTGGCTTAGGTGTATGGGGTACCGGGTTCGATTCCCGGTGGGGGAATTTTGAATTTTTTTTCTCTTAGATGTTTTTGTATTCGTGTTCCTGTCGTTCAAGATTAACGGAAATTATTATAAAACGTATATAACCGAGCAGAAAATAGAGACAAGTTACTCAGATACATTCGGTGAATCAGTTAACTTAAAGAAAAGAAACAAAGTGCCTAAGCCATTTGTCTGTAAATTGAAACGAACTCTTAAAGGTTAGTTACAGTCCCACCAACGTGACATTTTTCTTTTATCTGTTCTCGAAGTTTCTCTCTGTATTTCTATCGGTTTCGATTAAATAGAACTTCGAATAGAGACCACGTTGAATTCATTTATTGACTAAGCCTGAAATTCTGATAAAGGTATGGTTATGATTTTTTATTATTATTATTATTATTATTATTATTATTATTATTATTATTATTATTATTATCATTATTTAAAGTACGAAGTTGCAAATGAGGCGATGCAGTATTTACGTAAACAAAATGATAATTTATTTGATAATATTCACTAGTCCACTATACATTTGCGAGGTTTTGCTTTGGGAAATGTAGTGTATACAACATTGAATAGTAAAAGTATTACAATAAAAATATATTATTAAAAATATTGATTAAGTAATTGGAGTTAAACATACTTTCCAGTAAGAATTATATGGAGAGAGGATTTACTTTAAAGTGCGATGCAAACGAATCTTAATCTGATTAGAAATCGATAACTTACACAAGAATCTTAATCGAGTTTTAATCTGATTAGAAATCGATAACTTACACAGGAATATTTACTTCATTAGTTCTATAAATCTTTATGTTTATCGTATTATAATTCACTTTAAAATTATGATTTTTCCATTTCAAAACGTAGAACGAGAAATAAATGTAATATTCTATTTGTTAAGGAAACCTTTCAAACAGTGATGATTTCAGGGCATGACCTGTGGGAGAATTTGAGAGTCTGTCGACATAAATTTCCCCCTTCGTGGCCATAAGTTATCTTCGATCATGCTCAAAGTGGACTAATAATGTTTTATCAGTTTTCTCTCATTCATATATTGACCATTACCGGGGGAGAATCTTCTGAAATCGTCAATGCTTATAATTAGTTTTTCATTACAAATCAAAGGATAATAATGAAATATTGAACATAATATTTTGTTCTCAGCTGTGGATTTTAGATTTGCAATTCATATAATGTTCCCTTCTAATGGAATTTGAGAGAAAAGTAGTTGCCAAAGATTTATTTAAATAAATGTTCTCAGTTCTCTGATGAAAATAGGAACACACTTTAGAAAAAGAAACGAAAACGAATACACCCTTCAGGGTTTGAACACATAAACTTCTAATTGAAAGACGAATGACCCAAACCGCTTGACCCGTTTGTATGTCTTCAGTGCGTCTCTTTTGACTTTTGAGTAAAGCAGTTTCCTGCTTCACAATTCTTTTTGTTTATGTCGATACGACTATAAGTTTGTGGTGAATATTTGGCAGTTACAGGTCTTGCAATGCATAAAAGTCTTTTTCGTATAAATTATGTTCAATTTTACGTCCTAATAACTTATATACAACAGGTTGAATCTGTGAAATGATTGGGGTTAGAGTGATCGTAAATGTTTTCATAGTTAGGAGCCTGGATATGCACACCCGCTTAACGTGGGGATTTACTTTTGAGAAATTTGGTACTCAAAAGCTATGGATTTAACATTAATATAGTTCATTTTTCGATTACTTTTACATGTTCCTGTGTCTCCCATAATAGAATTAGAGGTGATACGGGTTTCGATTCTCGTTAGGAGTCGTGTGGTTCGGGTTTAACGTTAAGTCGTAGATGCACGTCTTGTATAGAGTAGTACCTGAAAGACACGCTGAACTCTATATCACCTCACCTCGTAAGATATTCTACGTTTGCATAATTTCTAAACCACTTTTCATTCTTTGAATCTCCTCCTTCCTCTTAGGACATGCATAGGTTCAAACCGAAACATTCTTCACGGTTGGAGGACGCAAGGCTACTGTACCATGCGCGTACAACCCTTATGGGACTACGGTAGTGAGTTACGCAGTTTGAGTAGCACGCACAAATAAACCACGGTTACATTTATTATATATAATTAATAAAATCTCATATTAGGATTTACTCTGCACGTCAAACTTTTAACATATGCGACTTTTTAAATTCTGTTCTTCTGCTTTATATTATTATTATTATTATTATTATTATTATTATTATTATTATTATTATTATTATTATTATTATTATTATTATTATTATTATTATTGCAATAGCTATATGAAGCTATTATCTCGGCCAACTTGGTTAATACACACCATTCAGCAACCGGTAGTTGCAGCAATCAGGCTTTTCCTGCAGAAGTTGTTAGCTCAATCGGTAGAGCGCTGAGCTATGGATTCAAGGGTTGCGAGTTCGAAACTAGTCTAAATCAATAGATTTTTTTCCTGATATAATTCTTGAAATGGAAATGTTTCTCTCCTCATCTTTATCTCGTAATTCTGAATAGAGATGTTTGGATGTGAAAGAAAAAATATACTAGAAAAGAAAGGTAAATTACATGATACCTTTCGCAATTTTTAACTATATTTTCACCTATCTAGGACGTTTCTAAAAACTTCAGACTTCTAGACCTGCTTTTCGCTCTCTTATGTGTCCTTTAACTAATTTCTACAGTTACTTAGTGAATCACATATACATATATTACAGATGTCGTATCTCTTTCTCTTCTCTCTACATCATGTCTGGAGATGAATGTTTTGACAATAGGTTACAAACACGACTTTAAAAATAATACGATCTGCGATATCAGTGATACAATTGTGGTGTTTAACTTAACATATAAAACAATAAATAGAAAAACTGAGAATACGAATCTTTCGTGCACTGATGCTTCAATAACAGTGCACTGATGCTTCAAATCTGTGTCTTTTCTCCCTTCTCCTATGTTAATTCCCTAGTCAAAATAAAAACTCTTCAAAATTAATCACAATTTCTTATGCAACCATCCCTTCCTTGCAGTAGTGCGCGATCACATACCCGTCACAGCGATGTAAAGGCACTTTTGGCGACGAGGATACATGGAAAACAATATTTCAATTTAAACTATGTAAAATATTTTTATGACAAAAGTTGGTGTATACTATATTTACTTTATGACATCTTGTATATCCCTCACTTTTAGGTTAAAATCTGTCAAGAATAAAAGTTTAAGTTCACCTTTCTCCATAATTTTTTTTAAAAAAATATATGTGTGGTCAAGGATAATTTTCGTTAGAAAGTATTCGATTTTGGGGTAATTTGGCGTACTTTTATTTGAGGCTTCCCGATTTATATTCCCTCTGCTCTGAGTTAAAAGCAATAAGAAATAAATTAGTGAGTTTACCCCCCTAGCCTCCGTGCATTTCTTTTAGAGTTCAATGGTAAATTTTCTATAATTCATTCGGTTTAATGTTTTTTTTCAACTCTTTCCATAATCCCCAGTGCTTGGAATTAAAATCACTCAAGAATGAGCGGTGAATTCAACCCTCTTCCCCCTGAACTTAAAAAATATTTTTCTCGATAATTTCCGTTACAACTACAGCGAGAAAAAATGAGTGATACGTAAAATTGTATGTTACATTTGTATTATCCTGTAGCTTTTGGACTTAATGTACAGCAAACGTATAACTGAAAACGCATGTTTTATAATACTTTCTGCATAAGTATTCCAATTCCATCTGTACGTACTTTCCGTATGAAACAATCAGCGGCGTAGCGTAAGGGAACGCCGGTATGCCCGGCATCCCCTGTTAATAAGAAAAAGTACGTATTTCATTGTATATAAATTGTTTGCTTGTAATTATCACAATTATTTCCACTGCAATCTTCTGGCGCTCTCTCTCGACTTACTTTGACAAGAGGAACCTACGCATGCGCGTCGCTCAGATGCACATTTTCTGTCTTTCTTCCTGTCGTATGCTATTTTCCTCGGGCTTCCAGGCCTACTGAGAGCATCGGGGGTTTCGTCTGCTTTCTGTTGAATGCGCATGCGCAATACTTCCCTTCTCACTCCTCCTCATCCCTTGCAACCCTACATTTGCTTTAGATATACGCTGGCATATTCAAGTATTTCCAACTGTATATATTTTGAACTAAGCTATAGTTTCTGAACAGAACGTACGAGCTCTAATATAAAGGAAATAGAACAAAACGGAAATGGTTAGTTCAACGCATTTTTGAAGCATGCCGGTTATGTAAATAATAGTATTAAAATAGTTATGCCTTAATCGTAACTAAATGCATCGTAATTGTAATCTTCATCGTAAAGGAGCTCACAGACACAATCATAAATTTAAAGCATTCTGTAGAATTACGGTCACCGATCTGGTAGGACAAGAGAGCCACCAAGAGCGCCTCTCCGGGACTCGCAAAGATTGTGCCAGGGCCCTTCAGTCACTGGCACAAATCTCGGGGACATAAGGGGAACATGTTCCCTACAATCTTGCCCCCCCCCAATAATCCGATTTGAGATTGTGATGATGATGATTTCTATCCGACTGCCACAAAGGAAACTGATGTCCTTTGACTAGTTTCATTTTTAAAAAAGAATCGTATTCTTTAATATTTCATTGTCATTAATTATTAGTAGTCCATTTTCAACTATTTGTTTAATTCCTGTAACAATTCCTATAAGAGTATTGTTGCGCCAAATATAGGCCTGATTGATTTTCTTTCATAGTTTTGGGGAAGTCATTATTTGTATTGTTATAAAACAAATGTCCTAAAATTTTAATGTGGATCATTGTGGATGCGTAAGTAGAAACATGTCAATTATTATTATGCAAGTATTCAAATTTCAGTATGTGCTCACGGCACTGAGTTGTAATAATGATATGTACCACTATTTCATCTACATCATTTGGTATATAATATACGAGTACAACAGGTTTACCTCAGAAATCTGATTCGCCTACTGTAATATGAGTCTCTTCTCCCCTCCCCCCACAATAAGCCTTAAAATGTGCCCTCCTGCCAATGTTATAGACAACTCTGCTCCCCTAATCCTCCACATTTTGAACATCGTTAAAAAAATGAAAGGATTATGGGAACAGTCTTACCCATCCCACGAACGTTGAAGACAGATTTGCGCCCTTGACTTTAGTATCTGGATACAGGAACAGGCCTCCAGAGTTGGTTTAAGTGCTTTGTATTTACATCTTGAAATGATATATACACTTAGGCCCATATTCACGAACGGGCGTCTGAGTTCCGGACCCAAGATGACAAATTTCTAGGGGCGATATATATATATATTTTTTTTAAAGAACGAGGTTGACGTGTGGTATGTGGAGAAAAAAGCCGCCCACGAGAAAGAAATGATGGGAACGATACTGGAAACAATGTTCATACAAAAGTGGAGCCTAGTTTTCTCGTCACAACGGTAGTTGCAAGAAGGAGCTGAAACAATTGGTTATTAAATTCTAACGTAATCCACGCATTCGCTTCTCTATGCCCCACTAGACCTCCAATTAGGGGGGCTTCCTCCTAAATTTTGTATAACCCTATATTTCTATTCGGAATAGCTATGTATTGCTGCTTGCAGTAGTACTATATCGTACAAATGACTAACTTTGGCATCCCCCTTTCGGAATATCACGCTACGCTACTGGAAACAATATAGGCTATCAGGATCTCACATGCAAATGGACGTATATAACATATAGCTGACGAAGGTAACATACATATATGTATATTATAAGGAAGACTATTAGATATCCCACATCGTGCAACGGCATGATGTAACATCTAAGGGCAGGGCCTATGTAGCATACGGATAACGTTTGTTCCCTACTGATTTCTGTAGTAAGCAAGTGGATTCCGTATATTTGTACAATATACCACTGTCCGGAGAACGAATTTTTCTCAGTGTATGGGTAGTGGATCTGAAAAGGAAGGGGGGCCGCGGTGGCTCAGTGGTAGAGCGTTCACCTCTGGAGCTTGGGGTCCCGGGTTCGATCCCAGCCCCCGCCAAGTGAACCTTGTGGTGGACAAACACCGCGTGTGTGGGTTTTCTCGGGATTCTCCCGTTTCCTCCCACTTTCTTCATTCCACCATTTTATTCATTACTCATCATCACCGTCTCCTTTAGCCTAACCGGCATATACGTGGGACGTAAAACTCAAAGATTTCATTTCATTCTTTTTCTGAAAAGGAAGGGGGGTTGCATGACGTCATGCCGTCCCCCGAGCCTATCTTTGCCCATTTTAATTTTTTAGGAAGTGGGGAATGTCATAGATATTTTTTTTTTGTGTGTGGGGTAAGGCGTTTAGTCGCCTTCCCCGGTTACAACTGTTCGATTGTAGTGTAATATGCCGTATATTTTCCTTAAGGCTTCCTAATTATTCACTCTAAGAAGATATAATATTTGAAATAATTTGAATGCAATTTGTTTTAAAATCCTCATATATGCCTTCTCCATCTAAATGAGGCTCCCCATTTTGCAGAGAAATCTGCGCCTTTGTATACAGGCGCGGATCCGAGGGAAGGCTATAGGAGCTATAGTCCTCCCTTGACGATCAGGTATACACTGGTTAAAATGGGCTTCAATTCTGCTTTACACTCGATAAAGCTGCAAGCTATGGTTTAGCCCCTCCCTTGTTCATATCCTGGAACCGCCTCTCTCTCTCTCTCTCTCTCTCTCTCTATATATATATATATATATATATATATATATATATATATATATATATATATACCGCGAGGAGCGAGCATTCTTTTAATCACTATCTAAAATGAGAAGCGAGCAGTGAAAATAGAAACACATTACGAAACTTTTTGCCATCATGTTTCTGTTTGGGGATTAAAAGAAAGCAGAGCTTTGTAAAAGCATGATTTTCTGAAGGTTGAAGGAAAAGAATTCACCAAGCAAAATAATATAACTTTTGTCAAGTAAGTAAGAAAACATAAGGCAAGGTGAGAGAAGGACATTTTTGTCATGCATTATACTTGCGTCCCTGTTTAAAATATTTCGGCCAGTAGTTACTGAAATATTACAACGTACAAGGCAAGTTGAGCCGACACTGTCGGCGACCGAGCCCAGAAATAATATATAATGATCTTTATTCCTTAAGCGATACTTGAAAACCAAATTTGATTTAAATCTGACCAATAGTTACCGAGAAATAAAGTGCCACATACAAACAGAGCCGAACCGAGCCTATCCTTTACCGAGTCGGCCACCAAGTATATAGATGTTTATTCTTTGGACAATGGGCTATCTGCGCACCAAATTTCGATGATATTTGGCCAGTAGTTACGGAGAAATAAAATAGAACATACAAGGAAAGTCTAGCCGAGCCTGTCACCGACGAAGCTCGGCCATCACATGTAGAGATCTTTTCCTTAGATGATTGGGTACTTGTATATCTAATTTGGTTTAAATTTAGCTGGTAGTTACCGAGGAATAAAGTACTACATACACATATACTTAATTACATCTGCAGTAAAACTACAAGCCCTCTTATGCTTACTAAGGAAACTAAAAAGAAAAGTTCTAACATTACAAATGGAACATACTTCATGTAAGCAGAATCCACTTTCAACATTACAACACTAATGGGGAGAGCTTGAGCCCCCCTGACTACGCCACTGCACTTTTGAGACACTTGAGAGCTATTCGATTGGAGCAAACTGCTTTCATCTATCTTTTAACGCTCTTGCTCTATGTAGACCAATATTTATTGAAACGAAAAATTATAGTTGAATGAACCACTTCCGGTTTTAGTAGAGAGGTAATAATAGAGATTAAATATGTTCTTACGAAACAGAAACCCGAATCTTAATACGTATTACGTTTTTCGATCTATGATGATCAATGATCAAACCGGAAATGGTTTATTTAAACCACTTTCGGTTTGAGAAGACTATTTTAATAACAAACTCACTTCCTAATTCTTGACTCTTTGTATTTTTAAAAAAATTGGTGATTATCCATGAAATACTTTATTTATTTATTTATTTATTTATTTATTTATTTATTTATTTACTTTTTGTCACACACGGACACACGCGAAATATATAATGGAGTTTTGATAAACCAAACTCTAGTTATTAAAAAAAAAAAAAAAACTAAAACTTGATTTTCCCATCCCTGCACACAATTAATCCGTTCTAACCACAGAAACATCATACTATGTGTGTTTTTGTGATAAATATTATAAAATGAAAAGAAATCTATCCTTCCAGAAAACAAAAGAAATAGGCAAATATATAAGAAACATTTAAACTTTTTTTTGGTTGTACATTTGTGAGTGGAAAAGGTTAAAGCTACTGCTTCGAAGGAGAATCCATCCGTTCCAAGCAACAAAAAATGTGGAAAAGCAATTGGAAAGACATTCCATACTGAGGTTTCAAAGATCATTATCTTTGTTCTACGAAGTATTTTGTTGACACGTGAATCATACCAACATACGCCGAAAAAGCACATTCAGATAGTTGCGTCGTAAAGTTGTGGGAAATCAGTAGGAAGTGGGTGGTGGGAGTAGGAAGGGAGACTGCTCAAGGCATAAATGATTATGAAACTGGAGGGGTAGACACGGATTTCACGTTTCAAATTGTCATAATACATCCCTCCTCAGCATTTGTTCTTCAAAGAATGTCATCCATGAGGTTTGCAAGTGGTCTTTTGACTCTTTACCTGCAGTAACTCAATACGGAAGAATGCATTACAATTAATCCAAGTAATTAGGTGCAAAATTGTGACAGTCATCTGAATTGTATTACTCTTTGGCAACAAAATTACCATCTTTGTACAAAATTACAAGTTCCTAAATGCAGTATTTTCTAAGATATTTATGAATTAAATTTTACATGTTATGAAGATCCTGAAGCCTCTGATGATGGGAAGACATCCCCTTCAGCTGTAGGTCATGTCTGACAGTGGCGTAGACAGGGAGGATCACCCGGCTCAAGCCCCCCGATTAGTGTTGCGATGTTGAAAGTGGATTCCGCTTACATATAGGGGGTCTAGTATGTTCTATTTGTGATACTGATATTAGGCCTTTTCTTTTTAGTTTTGCAGGGTCCCGTGTGTATAATGTGTTATCGTTGATGAAATATTCTCTGAACTTATATACATGCAGACACACAGATGTCAATACGGAAATGGTACGTCTTCACCCAACTCTGGCCGTATCTGGATCTACATTAGGCATTTTGACAGTAATACAAAACTTCCTTATTATAGTATAACATGGAAGTAATAACAATCACTCATGAAAATGTAATAAGATTATGACACCTATGTTGTAAGGAGTTTTCCAGTTAGAAATTGTTTTGATTTGTCAACATCTAAAACGTAAGCGTAACTGATATTAATCTGCAATGTCTATTCGCAAAGTGCCTGGAGGGAATGAACATGCAATACCTTCCAAATGGTGCAAGCTACGGTAAAATACATTACACCAGTCAATGTAAACATAACACCTGCACGTGTCCGATGTAACACTTGCACCTATTTCCGTTTGAAAAAAAAACGAAAGTAAAACATAATATGGCGGATCTAAGATGGCGGCTGGGGTGGGTAACATGTTTCAGAAGCAGTACTTGATCCAATTTGTTTTGCATATGCCCATATTCATGTTCAGTGAGTAATATCTAAAGAAACTAAAAGAAATTCTGTGTCCGAGCGTTATAGTAGTGTATGATAGAATTCCGGATATATGAAGGCCCATAAATATGCCAATTACCGGCATGGGCAGCTAAATTTAGTACAATACACATTAGACAGCAGAGAACTTTGTATTTAAATCAATTTTACACGAATCTCGACAGGACACTTCGCGAATGTACCTGGTGAGAACCAACATGTAGGCTAGCTACTATATCAAGGAATGCCTGCGATATATTAATTTCAGAACCGCAAGAACCATATGTTTGTTTACTGAATGCAACATAAAAATTTGTTTCCATGATAATTCTTTTATTTACTTTTTAATATCAGCTCTACAAGTAGTACAACCTTCGACTATGACACTTTCTTGCAAGTTAACTTATAAGCATTTAAACAATACAATGAACATTAAAAATCAAAGGGAGAAAATGAGACAAAATAAACTGTAGATTACCACATTGCCACGAGAAATCAAAACATTCACATGAAAAGAAAATAGTCTTCTGAATGGGTAGCACTTTTTGACAATTTTCTTTCTCTGGCAGATTTTTTTCTTTTTCTTTTTTTTTTACAAAAATAAGATAAAATAGAAATATGATTAAAACAAGTCTTAAAAATGTGTGTTTAAAACGTATATAAAATTTGATTTAAACAAAACCAATTGTTTAAAACAACATTTAATCACTTGTTTTAAACATTTTGTTCTAAACAAAACAACCCTACACTAGATTCATATTTCAAGTCGCTATGGTGACCTAGCACTCCGGATTTTTCAACCCATACACACACACACACACACACACACACACACACACATATATATATATATATATATATATATATATATATATATATATAGCGTTGTAAAAAAACGTTTTTTCTGTGAAGTTGTTTTCAATAAAAAACAGTTCTTTTTCATGTTTTTTTTCAAATGTCTGTTTTTTTTCTGGCAGCTATTATTTATTGATTTATGTTGAAGATTATTGAAATAATCAATAGAACTTGAGTCGAAGCCCTCGTAACTTACAAATCGTTTGTTTCCTTGTACCTATACGAGCAAAATCGTGTGATTATTCCTTTCGGACCCAGATCATTTTTGGCGTTTTCCTACTTTGTCAGTTAGTGACTTATTGCTCAAAAACCATTTACCCTATTGATATGGTTAAAACCTTGTTTTTTAGAAAAGGAATGTGGCTATTTTTTGGTATACGTTACATTGCAGTGTTGCGAGCGGGTGGGAAATTACGGAGAGAAATTGTAGGGGTGAAAATTTACAAAAAATCCCTAACCGAATTTCAAGATTTTTTGTATCTAGCACCACTGTTGCCATATGGGTCTCAATCACCTAAAAAAAAATCTTTGGTGCGTTGACAAGGTACAGTGAAAACCTAAAGTCGCTGGCTTCCATTCAAAGAGAGAAAGAAAAAATTCTCTGTTTCCATACACATGAAATTTTGACACTTTTTACGCCTCAGAAGCAAAAACCAACAGATATACCGGGGCTACAGCTTCTCTAATTATCCTATTGAAACTTTTTATGGTGCGTTCTGTAGGCTAAAGAGAAGGCTTTCAGATAGTGGTACATTTGTTGCAACGTAGCGAGCAAGAGGGAAATAATAGAGGGAAAAGGGAAATTTGCTGAATTTTTTACTTAAGATCGGGAATTAATTGTTTTGGCTGGAAACACTGCCATACAACAGACGTAAACTATTTGAAAGTAAACCTTCGTACCCCAAGAATACTTCCTACAAGTATCATGGCGATATCTAACAAAGTAAGCATGATTTTTTTAAAAAAAAATCTCATTCTACCTCAGAAATTCACAATTTTCTTAACATTTACAGAACATAGTTTATTATAAGCCTTAACTGTACTTCCTTTAATTATTCTACCAAACTTTTTATGGTGTGTTGTGTAGGCTAAGGACGAGACTTCAGACAGTGGTACGTTTGTTCGAATGTAGCCAACAAGAGGGAAATAATAGAGACAAAAAGGGATTTTTTTAAAATTTCCCCCTAAAATCGGAAATTATTTTTTTTGTATCTAGCAACAGTGCTAGCAGACACACACAAACTATCTTAAAAGAAGCTTTGGTATCCCTATAATATACCCTACAAGTATTGTGACGATATCTAATAAAGTAAGCAGGTCATTAAAAAATATTTCAATCTACCTAAAAAAATCACAGTTATCTTTCCACTTAGAGAACAAGGTCTACTGTAAACCTTAACTGTTCTTCCCCTAACTATCCTATTGAAACTTTCTATAGTGCGATGTGAAGGGTAAAGACAAGATTTTCAGATACTGGTAGGCCTACTTTTGTTCCTAGGTAGCCAACAAGAGGGATATAATAGACAAAACACGTAATTTTCCCCTAACATCTCGAATTAAAATTTTCCGTAGCTGGCAACACTGCTACCAGACAGACGAAAACTGTCTTAAAATAAACACTGGTACATTACTAATATATCCTACAAGTATCATGGCGATATTTAAGAAACAATGCTTTTAATTACCAAAAATATATTTCGATAAACAGAAAAGTAGGGGAAACTCAAGAGTTAGAACCTAAATCCGAATTTTTCGTGCGTCCCCTAATTACCCCACTGTAACGATATGTACCCGAGTTTGTTCAGTAAGAACAAATGTTCGACTGGCGTAAGTGGACTTGCATTCGGACATATAGGTACGGTTTATAACAAAAATTTCGAATTTTTTGCCCAAATTTAAGGAGATTTTAATTTCCGTAGTTGGCAACACTGCGCGGAAGCCCGTCCAATTGATGTCAACAATTAGGTTTTCATCCGACGTATCTACCTGACAAGTCTTAAGGAGGTCTCTCTACAACGAATGAAGCTACAGGGGCAAAGTAATAAAGAAAATTCGAAAATTCTCGAATTTTTGACTGGGGTGAAATTTGAGAGGGAAATTCGACACACAGAAGAAAAAGAAACTAAAATGATAAACTATGGACCAACTTTATTTGGCAAAAACTATATATACCGATATCTTAATTAGTGACCATACAGGAGCGGATTAAAAAATTGACACACCCGTATGTGCCACTTTGGCCACCTGGGTCCGAAAGGGTTACGAGTGTACATTTAATTACATTGTTTTGACTACTAACTTGTGTTGTTGTAGTAATTATAGTCTTGACTAATAATAATATCGTTGTTGTAAACAATCACAACCTCTCCTTTTTACATCTTAGTTCCAATACTGATGCTGAGAAATGCAGGTCTTCGTAGTACTTATTACATTTTACGCACAATTATAAATAATACATCAAATAAAAGAACACCTCAAACAGTTTTTCCTTCAAGTGTTCGATGTGAGCTTCATTCGTCACATGGCACACATTGAGTCAATAGGTGAGAAAGGCCCATAACCTTTCCGCCATATGGCACAAAACATTAAATTCACACAGACGGTTGCACTGTAACTACAGATTCAGTCTTTGCAAAGTTAAAACACACAAATCTTTCTGGTCTCTAGTCTCCATCTTTGCTACTTGCTCTTTCTAACGGCAGACAGAGGAAACAATGAATGTGCATATGTGTGTACAAAACTGTTTGAGTTGCTCTTTTATTTGATAATACTTATAATTGTAAGTTAATTGTAATAGATACTACAAAGTTTCAAAACCCTAATATTCATTTTGAAACACCCTGCATTACTTCAAATTATGTCATCCTATATTCATGTCTTGTATGTACACTTATGTCCAAGATTATTGTCGCATTTCTATAAATATGTTGTTGTAGGAACATAATTTGATAACGAATTCGCCCAGTATTTCTTATAATGTTAGTATGTGTATAATCGGCAAAGACATGTATGTGGCAAATTTCATGTCAAAAGATCAGTAAATAAGAACAATAAAGCGAAAATAAAACTTTCTTGTCCATTTAGCAACTGTTTCTTTTACTCTTTCTCATTTTCGTATTTATAATTCTTTTCCTTTGAAACTTACCACAAATATACATTTTCCGATTATACACACATCATCAGTATTAAAAGTACCCTGCAAAATCATTATCAAATTATATTCTTACAAGAAGACCGTTATAGATATGCGACAATCATTGTGGACATGAGTGTGCATATCATCGGGCCGACCCTAGGCAATTTGTCGCCCGCGCAATGACGTAATTTGCCGCCTAAATCTTGCTCCAGAAAGAACAAATCTTAAAAGTCACGATTTTAAGTATGCTACTCCAGCATGAACAACGAAAGGGAAGGAAACTACACTCACACTCAGAAAGGCTTAAATACTTACTACAAATACAATATTGTTGTGTCTGTTTTTTTTTCTTTAAATGTTAATTTATTATGTTAGTGAAAGATAAGCAAATACGTCCTTTTTTTATAGAATTCAACATCGAGTTTCAATCTCAACATATCAGTTTGCAATCATAGTGCAACTAGCTCTTTTACCTTTATTTCTTGATTTTCCTTCTACATCTGTTTTTTTTAATAGTGTTTCCACCTTCAATGATAACGATCTTACTTGCGACAAAGACAAGAGAAGCTTTCATATCAGAACTTGGATTACTAACCAAAGGGGACAGGCATTCGAGAATTGAGTTCCTGTATTTGACAACAATCAAGCAATTTATGCTGGGATTTATTTTACCATTTGCTTTAGCACTGATCATGTGACTTAAACTAATGTGACCTAAACATAATTTATGAATGTAGTATTCAAATAGGTCAGGTTAGTAAATTTAGCTACCATGATCATGAAGTCTGTCTCCAACAAGAAATATTTATTTTAAGTGAAATACTTATGACAGATATTGCAGCCCAGTGCAAATGCACGTGTTGCACATATGGTAGAGCCAGCAATGCATATCATATATCTAGTCGACAAATTATTTATATATGATATTCAGAAAAATATTAGTAGGCAAATTAGTATTAGTTTTTACCTTTAGACAAGTTATTTGCATTTTATACTGTTCGTGATATTATTTTCGTACTTATTAAAGGCCTACTTTCACGAAAAAAACAAATGTTCATTTATACTTTTATTTCTTCGTTGATATTGGTGAAACAGTACAGAAATCCGGATTATTAGTAGGTGCGCTACTCATATAAATTGTAAAATATTTGTACCGTATCAGTATCTAGTGTTTAATTTATGTTGCATTTTATGGTAATTATATCTACATAAAAATACTTCAGACTTAAATGACGTAAGATACATTACAAAAGACTATTTGAAAAAAAAACGAAATTTAGAAAAAAAACGAGAGGCAATGTTTTTTTCTAAAAAAAACGTACATTTCTGAAAAAATACGAACGGTTTTTTTCTATTTACAACACTATATATATATATATATATATATATGGCCGGATTTATTGGGGTGCAAAGGTGCACGCGCACCCCCTTCCTTGTAAATATACACTACTTAAAGTGAGAAGCTAGGAGTGAAAATAGCAACACTTTCCGAAATTTTCTTTTGTCATGTTTCGATTTGGACTTAAATCAAAGGGATGTTTTGCAAAATCGATAGTTTAAGTCAATTTTCTAAAAGTTCAACAAAAGGATTCACCGAGAACAGATACTTAGGATTTCCAGGGTATTTCCTCATTCACACCACAGGTGCTTAAAGGCATTTAAAAAATTCCAATTCAATTCAAATGTACTGGTAGTTATTGGTGCACCCCCTCAGAAGATCCTTTCTCCCAAATCTTGTGTGTTGGTCCCAATTGATGAGTTTCTCGCTACGCCACTAATGTCTGATGTGTATTTGATTTATAAACTAAATTGCTTGCAAGCAAATGAAATGTCCTTCCTGCTTCCCTGGGGGCCAATGTATGTGTAACTTTGGTGTATGTAGCTCCGGGTTCGATCCTTGTTGGGAAGTGAGCTCGAGCTTCAATCACATTGGTCAGTGCAAGACTGTTGTAAAATAAACATATATGGTGACTACCAGCAGTGAGCTCCTTTATGCCTAAGCGCTTAGTGCCTTTGGCCTGGAAGACCCGGGTTCGATTCCCGGCGTGAGCACATGTGATTTCGATTCCATGTTAATCAATATGTCCCGTCTCATAAAGCCTCGCTGCCGAAAAGGACGTTAAACTCCAAATCAACTCAACTATCGGCAGTGTCATCACAAGAAGTAAAAATCTTATCAATAAGCTTATATTAAAAACTTCACTCTTTGATCATTTCTCTTTTTCCTCTTTTTAAATACAGAGCAATCAAAGTAATGCTATTCTCAAAGGACATGTGCCTGGGAGCCTAAGGTGTTTACTGAATCTTAAGTATGAGGAAAAAGAAAACAGACTGAAAAACGTGGAATTTATTTGCTAGTATAATGGAGATTCTTTTAAAGCCAACCTTAGACTCCCTGTCGCCAAGGACACCGTGCTCGTGGGTTTTCTCGGGGTTCTCCCGTTTCCTCCCACTTTCTTCATTCCACCATTTCACTCATCTCTCATTATCACCGTCTCCTTTAGCCTAAAAGGCATAACCGTGGGACGTAAAACTCAAAGATTTCATTTCATTTTTCATTTCCCTGTCGCCAAGGATGTTTAAACGTTACTCAAGTGTAACTCCAAGACCCTCAGAATTGAGGAAGATGAAATACAGGTACAAAAGGTAACCAATAAAGAAAAGAGAAACATAGAAGTGGTACTCATCATAACAAAAATATGTCTACTTACACAAAAATGTTCTGCAGAATTTCAATACGTTTCATATCGCTAAAATCAAGGAACAAAACACTTTGGGTTCGAGAGAGAACTGGTATTCAGTGGAACCAGTTTTATCTTAACAATCTCAAGCAGGTACGACATAGGTGGGTATTTCGAGTAACACTAATCCCTTGGTAACTGTAACTACAGTACCGAAATGCAGAATGTTCCATTGAATAACGTTACTCATTGTAACGTAATTCAGAGCATACCATTTTAAAAGTTACACTGACTAATAACGTTATTAACTAGGTGCAGAAATGGGTTACAAAATAGTAACCGTAACAGATAACAAATTGTAAATATTGCACATTTCGTTAAGTTATCCACCCTTGCTATTATCTAGTCTCTATGTAGACAAACAAATGAAGGTGAGTCTCGTCTCATTTATTTCGTTACAAAATGTACATTCCAAAATGACTATTTCTAGGTTTCCAATCTTAATGTTCAATTTTTTTTTTCAAGGTTATAAAGTATGTCTCAATGTACACAGAACACAAAATGTTGTCCTTTCCATTATCTTTCATATGGTTTTGATTTGAACTAATTATCTTTAAAACCTTAAAAGTCACAGCGTTTAACGGAATCCTCTGGAAGGTTCAAAATACTCTCAGGTGCCTATACAAAATAGCCGCTACGACAAAACCTGCGTGGCCAAAATATAAATGAATACCTGTTTCCAACTCCCTGAATGTGGTACTATCTTAGGTAAAACAATTAATAAAAAACTAAATTTTGCCAGCAATCATCATTGGTCGATTTCATCTGGATTGTTCCAAAAATGAGAACTTTGTATCCAAGGCAAAACATCGGTTCATTAGAATGTTATAATCACCAAAAATATTAAAATCTTTGGTAATGTTCTATGTATATCTATAACATGGTTATTGTAGATAATCAAAATAATTAAAAATATCAATTTCTTTAGTATTCCTCTACTTTTGTAAGTTCTAATTACCTCGTTTCAGAGTACACTGTTAATGGCTTTTGTTAAAAATAGACAATGATCACTATTACGAAGTCAAGTTTTATCATAAATACAATAAGTTTTATCCTTGTATTAGAAGCAAATAGAAATTTATTCACTAATGAAGATGACAACAGCGTGCAATATTTCTTACATTTCTTGTACGTCGTAATTGAACCTAGTAAAATGATCTCGTCCATTTTCCACTTCTGACTCACCATCATTGTTGGAAACAATGATATATTCATCTCCTGTAATATGATATCTCCTGACAAGATATTTTGAGGTATGCACTCTATAATTCTATAACCTTGTCAACCTTTAGAGGTTACGCATCATGACCCCTCGTGAAAAAGGAAGGGAAATACTTTCCGCCTATATAAAAATAGGGATTGGAGTTTAGCGTCCCTTTCAGCAGCGAGGTTATATGAGACTTCGACGTGTGGGATCCAAACTACTAAGTTTCTATCGGAAATTAAATCTTGGTCTTCCATGGCAAAGACACGTAATCATATAACCATAAGAGAGCTGGGTATCAACTGAAAAGTATGAAATTTTGTTTAACGTTTATTTATAATTTCCTGTTTCTATTGCTTCGAAGATTTTAGGAGTTATCGTGGACTTCAAGAACAAAAACTAGCATTTAGGATAGGAGCAAAATATCCGTGACATAATGGAATTAACTAATTTCTTCTATCGGGCGTTTTAAATGAAATGGCACTAGATTCTTTAAAATTAATGAAATACTCCTGTAACCCTTTCAAGGATGGTAAAATACCATTAGTATATAACATTAGAACTTTAATTATTAGTATTTGCAGTTTTTGTAGAGATTTTAGGATGACTTCAAAATTTATAGTAAATCTTACATACATTTGTATAATAACATATTTTATGACCTATGCATTTGGTCGTTTTGTTCTGTTTGATGTAGCAAATTGTTTTGCAAATCTTTTTAACATGGTCATGAAAACAGCTTGCATATAGGGCTATCTTATGAAGATTATTTCTGGAAACTTTAATATTCTGGTACTCGTTATTATATGGTGAACTATATCTACTTAAGACCTATCAAGAAACGGAAGAATATAATTCTCAGAACCTTACAATTAATTTATTACTTAATCACTCACCAATTCGTATGCCTTATCACAGTCATATTTGCAATGTCTCAGGAATCTTAAAAGAAACAAATCGTCTGTCCTAGAATAAAGGTCCTTCCGAGCTATAGAAACGAAAAAAAATAATAAATCTTCTTTAATTTCTGTGAAGGCTTCTAAAATTGAGACGCTTATTTTCAAAAAGGTAACATTTTCATAATTGCTAATTTTACAGTAGGAGGAAATAAAGTTTTGACTTGAAAGCGCTTCTAAAAATGTGCCTTTTAAACCCCCTAACGTAGAAACGACAACCACTTACGTTAATTAGTTATGCTTCCTTCTGAATGAAAAATGCCAAAGTGAATGAATGTGGCAGATAGGTCGAAATAACTAAGTTTACATTGTGGTTTCCTCCTAATGTTAGTAACAACTATTGGCGGCATGCAAATGTTTTGCTTTTCCAGATGACTCTGAACTATTCGTGGACACTGAAAACTACACAATATCCTTGAATTCGCATCTATGTGTTCAATATATGGATGTTCAATCTACCATAGTCTTAAACATAAAAAAATCTGTTGGTAGTATGACAAGATCCATCTATTCTGGATCCATTCATTCCGTGTTTGCATCACTTTGGTTCCACTCTGTCAATGTGGTGGTATAATAATCTGTAGATACAATTCTTCTACGAATAACGATGGATACTTGCTGGAATTACTGCTGCCTCCAACTATAAGACATTGCACGCAGTCTAAACACATTCATCTCGAACGAAAACTCGTCCATTACTAATTTGCGTCACTGGTTTGCTTCCGATTACTCTTTTAGATGTGGCCAGTACTGGAGTGATAACGCTATTAGTCTTCTTCCACCTTTTTTTTTATATTCTGTGAATGTAGTGTTCTCAGCACAATAACATCTTCGTGTTGCATCTTTAATTTCCAATAGTGTAAATACTAACTTGCCTCCTTTTTATACTTGGTAAGATACAAATTCCACACACAGTTAACTCTCAATCTTAAGAAATTTACAAAAGTAAATTAAAATTCACTAGAATTTTAACCTTTTCCTCGAAGGTCCTCATATGTGAATTTTTCGATTTCACATGTAGTTCATGACACATAATATTACATGAACTAACTAACTCTATGTCCTATAGAACTCGGAGGTTTAATGTCGAGTTCACAAAGCCCCCCATTGGCTTCTGTCCTCAGCCAACTGAATCCGATTTCTACTTTGTATTCCTATTTCTGTGAGATTCATCTTAATATTGTCCTCTCATCTGCATCTAGGTATTCCTAATAGTAGCTTTCCGATTGGATTTCAAGTTAAAATTTTGAAACATTTCTATTTCCTTTCATTCTGGCTATAAAACCTGCCTACCTAAGCCTCCTAGACTTGATTACGCTAACACACATCTCAAGTCTAAATGATGGAACCACCCACATTTCAATGAAATACTTTATCTAAAAAAACAAAAACTCACTGATAATAAATTTGTTTTTGTTATATTTTCCACGCACTTTGCACGTTTCTCGCTTTGTTCTATTGATCAATTCTGTGAATTCTAAGTGTGATAACAGGAAACCAATTACCAATCATATACTATCTTATAAATACATAGAGTTGCCATAAAGTTCTTTTTCTTGATATTCTCACTGTTATAACTAGATATGCTTAATGAACATACTCTCTTAGGGGGACTGTGGTGTCTCTTATTGCACTGGAGGTCACCCTCCTGTCAGAAAGGGTCGGATGATTATTCTGTTGAGACTCTCTTCGTTGTCTTGCTGAGACTGGAGATAATGTCTGCTCCGGGAACTGTTTAATTCCCATCATGTATATCACCAATTGAATTCTGATAGTTATGTCACAATCCTATGGAACAAACATCCACTTATCGTAGCCCTACTATACAACAATGCTTTAGTTAATTGCACAATAAAAGTTTAATGGAGTAATCTTGTCATACTAGACACAGGCTATGGTTATCACAAAATGTATTCTTATACAGAGTTATATTCATAGTATTGTTCGAGCACCTTCAAACTTCAGCATTTGTCTATAGATATTACTACCAGCTCGCATCTCACAGTGTTCTGTATGTTAGTAACCTCAAAATAAGATCAAAATAAAACCATTTCGAAAACAATTACACTGTAGTGTAAATTCTCACTACAGCCACAAATGGAGAAATGATTTATCTCATGATATACCGGTAACTTAGTGATTTAACTCACGAGATCAATTTTAGTAAACAAACTCAAAGTTTAAATTTCTCGCTCTCCACTAACATTATCTTCTCTACAATGTAATGCACTTCATCATTTCCTACTTGGGTAGTTTAAGTAAAAATTAATTTTAATTCTTCCTCTGTGTATAATTTACTTTAAAAAAATCGAAAAAGCACAGCAGAGTTATAAATGGTATTAAGGAAAAGTTAAAATAATAATATATATAAACATCCAATGTTGATAGCGGAAACTTACAGACATTCACAGATTGTCACTGGTACTTACCCAATATCATACTTCTGAGAGTTTGAATATCTTTTTCCATCCTTTCAGGAGTTTCGCCAACTGCTTGTCGTGCTTTGATTCTCCAATCCCGTTCAATGCATTTATCTTTCGGTTGATCAAAATCAATAATAGAAATGTTCATAAACTCCATTTTGATTTATCTGTAAATATATAGAGTATATTTCGTTAACTAAACAATATGATATTACTATTAATTATGGATAAAGTGAGTCTGTACAGTTGAGTAACATATCTATAACATTTTGTTACCAGAAGTATGATGCCTCAGTGTTAGAGTGCTCAAATCTGGTACCAGAAGTAGGCGTACCTGATTTGATCTCTAGTCATATGAGTTTGTGGTTGCCAATATCGTGACCTTGGTTTTCTCGAGTTTCTCCTGTTTCTTCCTACATTCATTCATAATCATTCACTTTCTTTAATAATCCCTTTTCTGCCTAAACGACACTGCCGTGGGATATTAAACCTATAAATTTCTTTTCTAGAAATTTTGAAGGTGGGTGTTAGTAGTATTTAATACGATTCCCATTTAAACACGATTTTCATGTTAATCTTATCTGTAAATCTAGTTCTTATAAACTATAGCACAAAAGTTAGGTTAGTACCCGCTATTTATGACCTACGAGATTATCTTCTCTGGAAAACATAACGCTACGTGTTATTCGAATAATCTGCTATAACTTATATCCACTGCCTGTAAGATGTTTGAGAAGTCTTAGTTCTTATTGAAACATTACGAACAGAAAACCTATCAATCGAATTGAACGCATTTGGTGTTGTTTAATCCCAAACTAGCTGAAATGCTTCTACTTCGCACAGAGAGGAAAATATTTACATAGAATATCTAAAGGTAAAAAAGGGAGTAAATAAATAAATAAACAACGAAGAACAACACTTTTGTGCTTTTCTATTATGTAGGGGCGCATAATAAATACGTAATGCTGGTTGCATATATGTAAGGTGTTATTGCAAACAGCCAGAAACGTGCATACATTTTGATCCCCGCTATATCCCTTCCAAGTCGAAAGTCGAAAAAAAAAATATCTTCATGTAATATAAGATCAGGTAAGGATCTATTTGTGTACATCATGTAGTGGCTTTAGGTGACTCCCATTTATGCGAAAAGCTGATAATTATCATATACAAAATTTTATTTATTATTATAGATGTGGACAATAGTGCAGCAATTTGAAGTATTTTGCTCTGAGATATTTGAGTGTTGAATTCCTCAGCAACACAGTTGCTTTCAGAGTACTACATTATACCAATTATGAAACAATTGTAACAATTATGGTGTTAGATAGTTTCCCAGGCTATGGCTATGGCATTGGACCATTGGTTACTGCTGACAGTAGGTAAACTACTATTGCTACAATCTTGATAATGAATACATGGAAGTTTACAGTATAGATTCGTGTTAATTCTATTGACGGTAATGCCAGTAACATATTGCAACAATTCCTGGGACAATGATATGATGTTAATAATGATTTCAAATTGGTTTGGCCCACTCGAAATCCTGATCTATAATCATCGAATATTTTATGGTGAGAAATTGGAACTCCGTATTAGATCAGGTAGAAGCATTCAACATCTGTCCGAATTATCTGATATACTACGTGACGTATACCAGAACACAGATCCTCACTCCTCAGTTATATGGTAACTTGCATAAAGCTTAGCTTATATACAATGTCAACACTGAGGGTATGAAGTTCACAAAGTGCTTATATTACAAGATATATATATTTTTTTCATTGAAATTCGTATCTCTTTCAGCAGCAGGGCCATGTGAGAAGTGAATCTACAGTTTAAAGGTGGGATGGAACCACAAATTTTTAGTCTTTCCTACAGCAATTCGAACCTGGACCCCATGCACCAAAGGCACAAATACTATCCACTAGGTTAGTGATGAGAATCTGTATTACAAGGATCTTAAGAGACTTTTTTGTGATTGAAACAGAATTCCTTTTGGTGGGTGTTTACTAAAAAGAGGTTCTTCATATCTTATATAAAAAGGCTCTATAACATGAACACCTTAGATTTGTAAAGCATTGTCTCTTTCTTTGGCAGCCAGTGATCCACGCATGTTCCCTTGCTTCAATTAATCATGGAAAATAGACGGAATGTTTCAGCACTTTCACAATAATCTTGTCTGTTGCATAGACATAAGTAGTTCTTCAAAAAGAAAGAGATTGAAACAGTAAAGTCTGAGAACGAAGTCGTTCTCCATCCATTCTTTGACTACAGGGCATCGTAGGCAGCAAGAAAGATACTAACAATATATAAAGTACTTTTTTAAAAAAACAGAAGGAAAGTGTGCTAGTATTTACATTCAGATAGCGGGAATGATCAGTAATAATCTTTATACTAACTGTACAATTTACGTTATACGTAGACTAATTCATATGTTACAAATATTGCCAATCAATATCCAACACATTAACATACTTACAACAACAAGAACACATAGTGAATTGTGTTAACAAAATTTTATATATCAATTTGATATTTTTTATATGTAGGGTCGGTCAGAATTCACAAAGAGATTCCAACACGTAATATTTTCTACGAGAATAAGGTTAATGTAAATGTTCCTTGTGATCGCTGTAATATAAGGATGGGGAAAATATTCTAACCACCATTTCTGTCTTATTTTCCAGATTGCATGAAGCAGACATCCAGGAAGTGCGAGATGGAAATTATTTTTCACACATAATGACGTAAATCTCCCATATGTAATATATATCATACCAGCATTTCTATACATATTGCAAACATACGTGAGAAGTTATGCTATTTGAAATCCCTTCGTGAGTTCTGGCCTATATATATATATATATATATATATATATATATATATATATATATATATATATATATATATATATATATATATATATATATATATATATATATATATAGGGAGAGAGAGAGAGAAACAGACAGACAGGTAGATAGATAAAGAATAAATCTCAAAATGGTCATGGTATACCATACCGCTAAAAAGAAACACTGTGCTTATATTATTGCTATAGTGATGCATGATTACAGTTTGTACTTATAGGCCCTACGGTACTTTTTATAATGATAACGCTTACATTCTGGATAAAGTACTTATTCAAGTATACTTATTTTACTACTAGATTACTTATTTTTTGTTGAAAGAGGCGAGAGTGATATAAGGGTCTTCGAAACATTTACTATGGAACAAAGTTTCGAACAGACACTTTGCATTTGTAGGTTAAGCTTTCAAAAACAGGTGTTTTTTTTTTTTTTTTCATGGCCAGTATACTAAGTTATTAATATGACTGCACTACTTACGTTGCTTGGAGAGTTTATTAACTTGACTCAATTGATATTTTATGTTCTATTGGCTTCTGAATAAACAATAGAGACACAGAGAAGCAGACTTACGCGGACCGTACACGCTCCAAAAATTAAAATAAATAATGTATGATTTGTTAGCTTTCGGCCGTTATAACATCTAAATTGAAACATTATTTTTAACTGCGAAAATTATTTTTTATCGTTCTGATCACCAAGCCCATTCTGCAAGAGAGCTTCCTCGTGGGTATGAACGTACCTTTGACACGGACGACCTGATTTGATTCCCGGAGGGAGAACGTATATGGTCGGATCCCACGTTAAGCTGTAGATTCACATTTCATGTAACCTTGCTACCGAAAAGAAAGCTAAACTGAAATCTAAATCCCATTCTGCAAGGTAAGGCCATTGGTACAGGAGTGATTTTTAGTAAAATACAAATTTCAAATAGTGTTTGTATACTACTCATATAATATTCGTACCTTAGGCTCTTAATGAAGAAATCTGGAAACGGCCCGCAAGTTTCATTCTTATTTTCTTCTGGCCCATGGTACGTTAGAAATTGGCCTTCACTGCCATAAATGATGGAACTCAGCCTAACGCTATATATCAGCGTAGTAGCAAGAGCGTGCATATCTTTAGAGCAAGGTAGTCAAAGGCCCGTAGCCTGTGGGTCTCAGCCCCACTGCGTCCATAAAGATTCAGTTATTAGTTGGTGTGTGTGTCTATGTTTAAGATGAAAACTCAGCCTCCCGAAATATGATCTATGCCCTAGCTACAAGACTGTAAAAATCTCTCCCACGTTGTGGTCATGACACAGTTTCATGTGACCTTGTTCGAACAAACAACAGATAACGCGCTACAAACCAGTAGATACGTTGGTGAAATCTGCAGAGTACAACCAGTTCTCTGGAGTAAAACAACTGGCGACTTAGATTACATTAAAGATAAAAGTTTAGGTTACAAAATATACATGTTCGCGCTATCCCGAATGATAAATAACGATAGGATTTGTCAATCTCTTTGTTGTGTATTATTTATTTATTTTTTTACAAATATTTCAGATACATATCAATGTCCATTTCACACTGAAACAATATAACAACGTATATAAGTAATAACAAAAAATAAAAAATAAGAAAATAAAAAAATACAAAACATATATTTATATATACCTAGAATATGTACCATATTTACAGATACTTTGACTTTTTTTTTCAAAATGATTTTCAGAGTCAAAAATATCAACATCTGACAATAAACTATTATACAATGATGTCAGTCTGAAATATAAGGAAGTTGAATAATTGATAATCTTGGTATTACCTATGTAAGTAACGTATCAGTACGAATAAGGCGAGAAAGTACGCGAAAATTGAGAACGGAGACCAACAATTCGGAGTTAATTTTCCCACTGATAATTTTATGGAGAAAGAGCAAGTCCATCACCATACGTCGAGTCAGTGAAGTCTGAATATTGAGTTTGTTCAGGATTTCTATTTTATTAAGACTACACACTGAAGAAACTCTATGTTTGACAATGGCAAGAAAAAAATTAAGGACAGAATCGAAACGGAATAAGTTTGAAGCACAGGTCATATTCCATATCGGTGAACAACATTCAATTTTAGGAGATACAAAAGCTTTGAAGAAAATACTGAGTGATTCGAGATTTCGAATTTCAGTAAATCTATGAAGAGTACCCAGTATTCCCCTAGCACTCTTAACAGTAAAAGTGATGTGATCAACAAATGTTAGTTTCTCATCAAATAATATTACGAGATCCTTATGTGTCAGGTCTCTTTCGATAGGATTGTTATTAATGAAATAAATGTGATAGGTTTTATTTTTCTTCAAAGAAATACTAAGAGTACAATATTTTTTAGGGTTTACTTTTAAATTTCAAGTCACACACTAGTCAGAAAGTTTAGTAAGAATTTGTTAAAGTCTTAAGGCATTATCTATAGTAGAGTTTTTATATATAAAAAAATATTACAATCATCACCAAAGAGAAGAATGTTCATAAATGCTAAAGACAGGAAGGAAGGGAGATCAGCCATGTATGGTAAAGAAGAAATAGCATTGGTTCTAGAACACTACCCTGGGGAACTCCAGAAAGAAGTGGGACAAATTTGGATGATGCATCTGGCATAACAACACGTTGCATACGATCAGTAAAATAATCCTTTAGTAGAGACAGTAATTTGTCATGAAGATTAAATCTGTTGGATAGCTTGTAAAGAAGCAGATGAGTATCAATTTTGTTGAAAGCTTTGGAGAAATCTAAGTATGTTACATCCAGTTGAGAAGTTTCTAAAATACAGTTTACAGCATGATTAAGAAATTCTGATAGGTTCGTGAGGCATGATTTCTGTTGCAGGAAGCCATGCTATGCAATGTTCAAATAAGGGACTGTGAACTTGTAAAATCTGTCTTTCATGATTTTGTCGTAAAGAATTGACGACGGAGAGAGAAGAGAAATGGATCTATAGAAACATACATCAGTTTTAGTGCCAGCTTTATAGAATGGAATAATGTTAGCCTGTTTCCAAAATTGGGGGAAAAGGCCTTCTATAAAACATCTATTAAACAAAAAAAAAAAAAAAAGCCACAGGATGAGCAATTGACGCGGCTGTATTGCAAAGGAAGGTTGTATAAATATTGTTGGGTCCAAAAGCACAATGGTCAGGTGAAGCTGACAATATTGACTTGACTTCAGCGGGCGTAGTAGAAATTGAGGATAGGGAATGCGAACATACAGCTTCAAGAACAGGAAGAGGATTAGTAACCGTCTCCGTGGAGAAATATGAAAAATAAATACGAAAACAACAAAAATATATTTCCATTATTCATTATCAACAAGCAAATATATAGATAATGTAAATCCTAACATGTTTCAAAACTCCGTCGTGGCTACATGATAATCGTACATGCTTTCAGTGCTGGATTCTCGATGTGATTTCATGTAATTGGGATTCTATGTTTCATGAAAAGGATGCTGTTAGTTGTAGTAATATGTCTTGCGTAGATGGAATTATCTATTACAATGAATTTTGTTTAATGTTGCAACACGTGTATTTAAGATATAGGTGCAGCTTGAAAACACGCTATAAATTATTAGATTGGGATATCAAAAACATGTGTTCCTTTCTCTGTGAAAAAGACCAGTTTTGTTCCGTACAAACGTCATTTGCGGAAAGTTTTACTTCACTACTTGTTTTAAAGAAAAGTTCTCAGGAAGTCCACTATATGCTTTTGGAAACTTATAACAGACATGCTGCATCAATCAGCAAGGCGAACGATGGTTTAAAAGATTAAAAGATGGCGATTTCAGTATTGAGGACAAAAAAATGTGAAAAACCTTCGAAGACGTTGAATTGCAAACCTTGAGGGATGAAGATTAGTCTCAAACGCATAAACAGTTAGCAAAAGTGTTACTAGTTAATAAAGCAACTATTTTCAAACGTCTATATGCCTTAGGAAAGATCCAAAAGGAATAAACGAATTATAAGTTCCAGACGAAAAATAAGTTGCGAATTTTTACTCTCAGGAAAAAGGAAGTACTTTCTTCGCCGAATTGATACTGGATTAAAAAGAATGGATTTATTTTGACAATCGAAACGCACAAGATCATGGGTTGATCCAGGCCAGCCATCAACATCTCAAGCAAAACGCAATATCCACGAGAAGAAAAGTTCATTCTACATCTGGAAGGATCAGAAGGGTGTTTTGTTATTCGAGCTGTAGAAACCTGGTCAAACAGCTGCTGTAGATCTATACCGACAACTACTCGAACTGAACCGAGCATTGGAGGAAAATCGTACAGAATGGGTCAATAGATATAGCAGAGTTGTGTTTCTTCATGACAATACTAGACCATATGTTGTAAAGCCTGTCCGGAAAACATTGGAAGCACTGGCTGGGATGTTTATCCTGCTTCGCGTATACACCTGATAGCCCCTTCTGGACTTTTACTTGTATTGTTCGATGTAACATGGACTTTCGGAACATCACCAGCGTTTCAATTCTTTTGAAGAAGTGAAATATTGGCTTGACGGATGGAATTCCTTAAAAGAGGAAGAATTCTTCCAGCGAGGAATTGGTATTTTGACTGAGAGATGGACAAAGAATATAGACGGACGGACAAAATTTTAAATAATTTTTATTTTTGTTTAATAAATAAACCAATGTGTTTCACTTGCCAAAAAGATTCCACAAATTATAAACATCTATATGATTCTAAATATATTAAGGAATCCGATCAGTTTTAAAGCTAACGAAGAAATTTGATTAATAAAATTGCCAGCGCAATGTTGAAAATTAAAATGTCATAGGAGTACTGAAACATCGTTCTCATTCATGTTAGTTAAAGAACAATACCAATCCCTTGTTACTGACTTTCCTTTCTAAAGGTATTTGACATAATGGATCTCAAATTACGATAAAAAGTAGGTAAAGTGTGGTTGTTTTAAGAAGACGCCTCGGAATACGTTTGCGAACTGGCTTTTTCTCAATGAAAAATAAGAAAACAATAAATGAAAATGAAAGTAAAATTTCTAGTTTTGAGTCCCTCAATTGTGCCCTTTAAGCTAACATAGATGGATGATTACTGAAGGCGCATGATTAAGAAAGAATTGATGGATTGACAATGTGGAGAGACCACGAATACGATGTTGTTTATCACAAATTCATCTACCCAGACCACTGTTATCAGGCCAGCGTTCTCAACTTTTCCTTCTAATAAAATCACTTCTCTGTTCTCATTTTGTCTGTCGTGTACTTCTTATGACAGGGATACGAAAATAGAAACATTGAAGACAGTTAATAATGTTCATTCTCTTCAGAAGGACCACAATCTCCAATGTCTATCAACTAACAATCATCAGTCTAACGACTTAGACCGCTCTACCACAACACAGCAGCTTACCAATGAGCTACCGTGCTCCAACTGTTGTCGATGTTTCTGTATTTGTGTCACTATCAAGCCCAGTAGAAATTCTTAAACTAAGTTAACAATAGGCTGAATAAGATTTTTTAAAGAAGAAAAACTAGTTTTAATGCTCACCCCTAGTGGGAGACATCACTGATTCGATCCCCGAGATATGTAAATTTGTGATAGATAATATTGTGTTCAATCACAAATTTACATATCTCGTGGATCGAATCAGAGATTTTCTTTTCTCAGGGTGGTTTCCCCCAAAATTATCAATTGATCAATTAATTAATAACCATTTACTTTCATTTATCATCCGTATTTTAGCCCAAAAGAGCATAAAGGAGGGATGCAAAACTGAAAACGTCATTTGTTTCAATTTTTCAATACTGTTTTCATCTCTGTCACAGAAATAATAAAAAAGGAAGAGAAAGGAAAAACGCCTTATGCAAACGTATGTTCGAAGGATCTTATTTCATATATACTTTTTGAACTTCTAAAATTAGTTTGACATACTTGAACATTGTTGTTACTTGGAATCTGATGCATTATATCAAATATATTCAGGGGATAAGCTTAGTAATATGTCTTCCATAATTAAGGGTACCTACCACTAATAATAATATACCAAACAAAAATGACCTTCCAAGACTCCCTTAACATCATCATTTACACATTGTATTGACATATTTTTAACCACGAATTTCTTTGATAGTTTTAAAGCAGGTTAAATTTCTTGATTGGTTTGGGATTCAATATCTCTTTTAGCCGAGAACATTCCTATATAAGATATTGAAGCCGAAATACATACACCCCTATATTTCCAGCGCGAGTCAAGCCTGTGTTTACCGTACGCTAATTATGTAACAACCGATGTAAGATTTTTTTAAGTGTTAGAGTTTAAGTGTCTATGTTTGTTTGTTTACGATACTATGAATAATGAAAAACAAATATTTTGTGGTGTAGTTACTTGTTCCTTTGTGTTTCAATATATACAAATACAGAGATAGATTCATAAATGCTTATCATTTAACTTCAGTGAAACCTTCACATGCTTCGTTGAATCTTGACCTCTTACAGTTAACGTAACCCAAGTCGTTAACTGTTTTATTTAAAACATGTTCCAATCTGAGCTTCAACAAGTGTATCAATTGCTTTGCCGCGTACTCCTTTCTAGTGTGCTCAGACTGACATACAGAAAACTCTAACATATCGAAAATAAGTATTTCCTATACTACGCATGCTATCGCTTGGGTATGCGGCACCAGACTCGATTCCATTATTTAAAGTTTCCTGCGTGTACTGCTTCACGTCTTGGGTAGGCTACTCTGCTATCAATGTGCGGCCCGCCTAACCCAGTAGTAGCACTTCAATACTAGGGAAAGATGGGGTAATAAGAGACAAAATGGCTGTTAGTTTCGTTCATCATCAGAGAAACCGAAAAAAACGTACGGTCCACAACTTACTGTTTCTTTCTGTGTACAAGCCTTTTAAAAATCATTGCTATTAGGCAACTTCTTTACTTTCTCTTTTCTGCCTTTCAAAAAGTGTCTTAAAAAACTTTAGGTACCTAAAGTCAGTCTTTTCAATGAAGATTTTTTTACAACTTAGAAATGTTTCTAAAAAGAATGGTTGCATAAATTTGTACAGCATTAGTGACACTTCAAAGTGGAATTGTTCCCATTTTTCTCTGATAAATAAGCTTGCTAGAAAATGCGTGTCTCTTATTACCCCCCTTTTTTGTCGGGGTAGTAAGAGATAGTCGCTTGGTCTTTCCAGGTTCACTGATTCAAGATTAAAATTCCACTAGTTTTCTCATGATGATATTCAGGAAGTGAATAAAGTATTTATCTATTATAGTGTTGTAGTTTTATTAGGCAATGATAAGTTCATTGTTAAAGAACAGAACTTATAAATATCAAGAAGGTTTATTCTGTAATAAAAGAGAAAGAAAAAGAAAAAGAATGTTTGGTTTAAAAAATTTTGGTCTAGGCCTATTTTGTGTTGTAGGCTAAAACTTGCATTCCGTTACTGTGAAAAGTATTCGTGCAGGCTATTTTTCATTTTGGTATAGCTTGTTTAATTTTGTATTATCTACTGTGTAAGAAGTCACTGTAGCATAGAGTTGTTTTACGATGTAGGCCCTACCTTTTTCATTAAAAAAAGTTTATATGACTACAATGTGTTAATTTTGTCATTACAGAATATTCAAAATGAGTGAAAAACTAGACAAATTATGAAAGGCTGTAATTTGTATAGTTTGTAATTAAAAGGATTCAACTTTTAAGTACGACTTTCACTAACCTTAATTTTCACATGGCAATTGACAGAAAAGTAGCTAAAATAAATACATGTAAAAAGGTAGGGAATAGAATACATGTTATATATATCCTTTGTAACCCCAGTTAATAACAAGGCACAGCATGAAAGAAAAATGGGCACCGTCTCTTATTACCCCATACAGGGTAATGAGAGACAACGAGAACTGATTTTTTTTTTAAATCTCAATTTTTCTGTACATTGGGAATAAATAAAATAATTCTCTTTGTGTTGCCCAATAAAAAAGTATATACAAAGAATCATAAATGTGACTTGAAATCTGTTAACATTTTAAATTACTTTTGTCACTTATTACTCCAAGTATCTCTTATTACCCTATCTTCCCCTACTTCTCGCGAGATCGGTGTAGTTAAGCATTGTTGCACTTTGTCAAAGAAAAGATCGGTGACCGTTCTTTCCGAGCAGATGGTGTTAGCATTGTGGCGTCCACTCAGAGTCTTGAGGACAATTGGGGAGCTATATGGAAAAAAAGAAGTATGGCACTCAGTTCTAGAAAGCCAGCATTAACGGCGAGGAGAGCTGATGTATTGGCCACACATCACCCCAGAGGCGTGAGTGCCACCAGCCGGATGATAGATTGCAGGGGGTCTAAAGCCGATGGCGCTTGGAGTTATAGATTTGAATTTAGTATAGCATTCTAGTCTAGTATATTGCAATTCTATTCTATATTATACACGTAAAAATAAGTTATATTTTATATGTATATTTATAATAGATGTTATACGTATATTTTAAGTGGTTTCCTGAACACAATGTTTACTTATGTCTAGCAACTTAGGTACTTCAATTGGCTACTTTTGTTTTCAGAACATATGTACAAGTAGGCCTAATATACAAATCTAGAAAAGAAGACTTCAAGTGTTTTTCAACACCAGGAACATACGAGACAAGATCTTACTGCCTCAAGTAAGATCTGAACCACTATTTGACTTTGTATCCCCAATGGAGATTGAACCAACATACACGTGCACAGGGAGCAAGCACGTTAAACATTTGACCATGGATGAACATTGATATTGTATAGGAATGAAGTATTGTAAGAAGTGATATTCATTTAAACTTACCAACCGTACTGAAAGTAACAAAAGAAGTCTACAATATGAGACTACCGGATCTTCTTCTCCAACATACGTGTGAAACTATACTGAATTTGCAAACGCTTTCGCTTCGACTCAAGTACTGTTAGATAGACGTATTATTTCATTTTAACTAAGACTCATCAATTTGACAAGGTCATCAGTAAATCAAATAAACATGCAAATATACATTTATCCACTAAAACAACACAATGATATGTATATAGTAAAAGAAGCTCTTGTTATCAGTCATTGAACCTTTCTCAGTGCTGAAATTTGGACTCGAGGACGATTTTTCTGTTTTTATGTATGCACTTCCTAGAAAGATGCTCTATATTCTCAACCAGGAAGTAATTTATAAACACACAATATCGCATTCATGCCTCTAGATTCTCTTATTAGCACATGTATGTTTATGAAAATAAATTTACATAACTTATTGAAGTGTTAAACAAACAATAATATGCGAAAAATAAAATATTTTGCGACTTAGGCTTGCTTCACTCGTAAAGCTATACGAGAAGCAGTGAGCAAGAAATTAATGTGAAATTAAAACCGAGTTTACAGATTTCTCAGTAGACATCTTGTTACAAGTAAATATGAGAGGATACATTCTTTCTTTATATTATTACCTACGTTATCGACTTCTGTAATAATATATAGTAAACTAAAATTCAGTGATAGAGTAATCCCATGCAATAATGGGGAAAAGGATAGCATCCAAATACATATATCTACTACATAATCTGATGTCCAGATCTTATATCTGTAGATGCCTTTACTTTAGGCTATCATTTAGCTTTAGTAAGAAAGTTTATTTTAATTAGACATTTTATGAATCTACTAGCCATAAATGCCCGTACTTCACTTGGAAAGAAAACGTTTATGAAAAACAACTATATTTGAATCCCCTACTCTACCTTACGATACGTATGTGAATGAAAGTGTTCAGTTCCACTCAAGTGATAATTTGTTGAATAATGCATTTCAGACGGTACAACCATAACTTTTTTTTTCAAAACATTTAAGCCTCCTGTTACCCTTAAGTTAAACATTTCACTCAAAGTGCAATCATAAAAAAAAAAAAGAAGATAGAACCAAGAACTAACTAGGTTCAAGAGTTTAAAAACGCTTCTAACGTTACCTCACTTCGATGATTTTATGGGAAATAAAAATATTTCAGAAATGTCCTTGTGAATCTCTTTAGAGGAAGAATTTTCAAGAACGTTTAGGTACGTGTCAATTTACAAGGGTCGTTCAAGGTTGACCGGGATTTTCGTACGTAAATAATCGATGAATAGCCGGATCACTATGAAACTTGCGGGTGAAGTAATGGTATTCCTTCTCGAGTAACTAGAGCCCGTCACGAATAACTAGAGTTCCGTATTTGGAGCATGCGTAGCAGTTGCAGCGAACATGGCGGCGAGCAGCGGTGTGTAATCAAATTTCTTGTGAAGGAGAAAGTTAAACCAGTGGGATTTTCAGAACTGCAAGCACAGTATGGTGAACAAATGATGTCACGGACAAGAGTGTACGAATTGTGTGAACAGTTTCGCGAAGAACGGGAGCTGGTAACACTCGCTCGACTGCAGTCACACCAATGCATATTGCACATGTTAGCAAATTATTCTTGAAAACCGGCGAGTAACAGTGCGGGATATTGGTGCCGAGGTGAATATCAGAATCGGGAATGTTTAGACAATCATTCGCGACCACTTACGCTTCCGAAAATTTGGGCAAGGTGGGTTCCCCGCCAGCTTATATTTGATCAGAAGTGGACACGCATGACTGTCTGTGAACAGCTTCTGAATCGGTTTCGAGCCGATGGTGATGAATTGTGTCAATCAAGTGTCATGAAGCTTGTTTGCTAAATTCAACCCCAAAGACCAAAAGAAGCAGCATGAAGTGGCGGCATAATGGTTCCCCGCCGCCCAAGAAAAGAAAAACGCAGCCGTCCGCTCGAAACATCATGACAAATGTCTTCTGGGACATGAAGGGTGTTATCCATGTGGATTTTCTGGACAAAGGGAGCACAATTAACGATAACTATTACTCCACGTTGTTGAGTGGCGCTATACGAAAGTCCATTTGCAAGAAAAGACCTGGTATGTTGTCTGCAAATGTGATTCTTCTCCATGATAGTGCTCGTCCTCACACGGCCAATGTGACAACAACAACTCTGACTGAAATGCACTGAGAAGTTCTGCCCCACACCCCCTATACTCCAGATTTATCCCCTAGTGATTATCATTTTTTGCACCCCTTAAAGATAATCTGGGAGAGAAGAAATTCACCACAGATGAAGCACTGCAGAACGATGTCCTCCAGTTGCTACGACAACAACCAAGTTCTTTCTACGCCAACGAAACTACCACAACGATGGCAACAGTTGAAATGAAAATGAAATCTATGAGTTTTACGTCCCACGGTTATGCCGGTTAGGCTAAAGGAGACGGTGATGATGAGTAATGAATGAAATGGTGGAATGAAGAAAGTGGGAGGAAACGGGAGAACCCCGAGGAAACCCACACACATTGCGTTTGTGCACCACAAAGTTCACTTGGTGGGCGATGGGATCGAACCCGGGACCCCAAACACCAGAGGCGAATGATGGCAACAGTTGAGATACGAATTTTACTGAAAGCAATGTTATAAAATATCGGACAAATCAAGCCGTATGCTAGCTATATTCTGAAATTTATTTGAAATGGTACAGCCTTTTGCCGTGATGTTGAGGTAGAAAATGTCAAAAATATTACGGAAATTGTTGCTCTTCCCTTCTTAGAACTTGAATTGTAGAAAACACTGACCAGTATTCTAAATAATGAGTTTTTATGTCGCGTTTCTACTTCCTACTATAATAGGATCATGAGTTAGTCGATTTTCACTGGTCACTCCATTTTTCCTTTAGGATGGAGGAAATGAAATTTCAAACCTAACATTCTATAATCATACACTGAGGATAAAGCTGAGCTGATGATACTACTGACTGAAGTGATGGAATGAAAAAAGTGAGAGGAAACGTAATGATTTAGATTTCTGGGCTTTCGGCATCTATGGCCATTCACCCCGTGAATATGAAGGAAGACGTCCCTCGGCGAGCACATTATCCGGGGAAAGGGAAGAAGGAAGCGGCCTGGGATCTATAAGTTAGGTACCATTCGGCATTTGCCTGGTGTGAATGAGGAAAACCCAGGGAAACTTCATTCAGGATGGCTGGCATGAAAAAGCTGTTTACATATTCACCCGGAAGTTCACTTAGCCCAAGCTCATGTCGAACAAGGGACTATACACATTAGAGATGAGCTTCTACCATACAGCCAAAGCAGCCCTTTACGATACTCATTTCAATGTAGTTAGCGCGATTCCATTCAGAAGGGCCCGGACGGAAGGGCGAGGACAGAAAAGCTCGAGTCGAAACGGTCCCGCGTCAAAAGGACCCAACGACAAAAGGGCCCAAGTCAAAAGTGCCCGGCGTCAAAAGGTCCGGGTCAAAAGGGCCCCAATCGAAATGGCACGGATCAAAAGGGCCAGGGTAGAAATAGTCCCACGGCCAGAAAGTCTGTAATCAAAGCAGGAGTGTAAATCAGGGATTCACGAGGAGATATTACCTAGTGTCCCCTTAGTAAGTTGAAGTTTTTGTCCAACAGAAGAAAGAACATCAATGGTTATTAGTAACAAAAAGGAAACTTGAATACTGATCTTAATTTTGTTTGGTTGCTTCCTGTTCTGCAACAACCGCTATTGCTTAACTCAGTTCTCCATGAAATTTTGCTTTCACCCGCGTCTCTTTGAGCTTGCATTCTCGAGACATGGCCCAATCAAACTTCATCTATTAATGACTGTTCGCTAGTTCTAAAATTTCATCTCTACCCCTGGATCAAAGTACCGTATAAAAGCATATATTAGTATGAGAAATATTCTATTGAAAACATTTGTTCAATTTTGCTGTAAGAATATACATGTGGATCTGTGTACAGAGTTAATCAAATGTATTGGAATAGAACAATAATAACGACACAGGTGGACGGAATAAAATCAAATGTTGCAATTGGTATTATTGCAAAAATTGCATTGATTTGGAGTGTGGTCAACGAGGAAGCCATCTTGAATTCCACTAAATTGCAGATTGTACTTTTTTCTTTGAAAGGAAAAGGCTATGATTTTACACTTCAATTTAGGCTTGAATATTCCCACAAATGAGAAGGTGAACTCATTTTTGAAACATCGCCATCTGTTTATGAGACAGGGTGTACTATGTTTGACATATGTGTCTAATAGAAAAAAGTATAATGACAGGATAGTAAAAAAGAGACGAGTGGATAAAGGAAAAGCAAAAATTACAGGTTGGTATTGGTATTGTAACTGCTTTAAATGATTGCATGTACATCATGGAACCATCTTGAATTTCACATAATATATACTATACAATATTTTTGAATAGAAAGAGGTATTTGTGTCACACAAATTTAGGCTAAATCCTTCTAGGATTTGATTTATTGACATATAACACAACAGGCACAGGCCTAATTACAGTGTTACATAGTATATCGTTATAAAGATTATATAGGTTAATAAAGCTATTGGTCATAATTATATTTGTCTTACAAAATTAATATACTTCTTAAAACTACTTACATCCATTGCCAGTACATCCAGGTTGAAATTTTCTTTAACTAACCTGTTGTAGGTTGCACTAACTCTCCATATAGGAGATCTGCTTAAAACGTTTGTTTTCGCTGCCATACAAAAAAATGTATTTTTCGAAGCAGTGCGCAATTTAATAGATGGTACTTGGATACATATTTTTTCGCTAAGATCAGGACAGTCTATTTTGCCATGAAAGAGTTTGTGTAAAAACAATAAATCAATATTTCTTCTCCTGAGTTCTAATGTTTCAAAATTAAAATTTTCAACAAGGTTAATGTAGCTTTCAAATTTTGGATAGAATTTTGTTTTCTTAAGGGTAAGAAGCCTTAAAAACTTATTTTGAGTACGCTCAATCAAGAATGAGTATTTCTGTATATTGGGGTTCCATATATTACTACAATATTCTAATTTTGACCTGACGTATGCATAATACAGCACAATTAAAGTTTGATCATTTTGAAAATCTTTGCTGACTCGATAAATATATCCAAGATTTTTGTAGGCTTCTTTGCAAATAGTTTGAATATGTTGAATAAAGGTTAATTTTGAGTCAAAAATAACTCCCAAATCCCTTATAAAATCAAGCTTTTTTAGTTTTTCCCCTAATATTGAATATATTTTTCTTTTCTAGTGAATGTTAAATAACTGCATTTACGAACATTTAACTTAAATTTATTGTTTTTACACCAAATTTCAAGATTTTGTAAGTCACTCTGAAGTTCTAAACAGTCCTGAATTGTTTCAATTCTGTTGAATATTTTAAGGTCATCAGCAAAGAGTAGATTTTTAGAAAACTGAAAGCACTCAGGAAGATCATTTACCGCCAAAATGAAAAGTAGAGGTCCCAGATTCGAGCCTTGAGGGACTCCAGATGTTGCATGAAAGATTTGAGATTTATGATTACGATAGAATACAGTTTGTTTACGATTTTGAAGGTAGGAAGCAAAATATTGCAGAGTTGATTTCGAGAAGTTAAAGGATGCCAGTTTGTTTAAGAGAATGTCATGGTCAATGACGTCAAATGCTTTAGAAAAATCAGTATATATGACATCTACTTGTCCTTGCTTGTCAAGTTCCTTCGAAATGTAGTCTGCTATTAGTGCTAGATTTGATACAGTAGATCTGCCCTTCAGAAATCCATGCTGACTGACAGATAATGCAGGTTTAACATGATCCATTATTCGCTTATGCAGTATATATTCATACACCTTGCCAAACGCAGATAATATAGAAATTGGTCGGAACTGTTCGATGTTGCTAGCTGAGTTTGTTTTGGGTATTGGACACACAACTGACTCCTTCCATTTTTCAGGAAAGGTACATGTTTTTATAGATAAATTAAATATAATATTCAGAGGTTGTAAGAATATATCTGAACAGCCTTTCACAATGTACGTTGGGATCATATCTGGGCCACTTGCTGTTTTCGATTTCAACTTCCTTACTGCTTCTTCTATTTCTTTTTCAGATATGAGAGGTAGTGAAAATATATCAAGAAGAGCACTGGAACGATCATTTAGAGACATGCTCGATACGTCATAGTCCGCTCTTAAGGAGCCATAGACTGAACTAAAATGTTGCCCGAATGCTTTAGCTATGTCCCTATCATCAGTAAGGTCGTGACCATTGTACTGTATGCGATCAGAAGACAAGTGACGCGATTTATTTTTAATGAACGACCATAATAATTTCGGATCATTCTTCAATTTATCTTCTGTGCTGCTTAAAAACTCTTTATAAGCAGCAGTTATTTCTGCTTTAATTTCTCTACGCAGTTGACGAAATTGCTCTTCATGGTACTTAGTGTTACCTACACTGAGACGACTTTTTTTACGATGATAAGTTTTACGTTTAATTTTATTAATAATATTCGGGGTAAACCATGTAGGGTAGATTTTATTAGTTGCTCTTTTACGGGGAATGCAATCATCAAATATTTGATACAATACTTCATAAAATAGATCGACAGCGTGATTGACATCCTTAATATTCTGCAGCATCCCCCAATCCACAGCTAATAGGTTTCGGTAAAGTTTTTCAAAATCTGCTTTCCTAAAATTATAACCTACTGTGTTAGGCACTGTTTTAAGTTTGGTTGAATACAATGCTGTAAACTGAATAAAAAGGGGAGGATGATGTTTATCTTCTATTACCAGTGGATCGCATTCTCTTTGAACTGTTACTTTTGAGAGATTTGTGAGAACAAGATCTAAGGTTCGGCCATTGCTATTAGGAATATTATTAATTGAAATCAAATTAAAGAGGGACATAAAATTGTCAAGACTTTTACATTTAGCTGATGACGTCATTAAATCGAAATTTGAACTAGTTATTTGTCGTAGATTCAGATCCCCCATACAAAGAATTGTGCAACCCACAGGACAATTTGATTCTACAAATTCAAAAAACTGTTCATATATATGAAGTGGTGAATCAGGCTCTATGTAAACAGTACAAATATACACGGTAATTGAGTTCGAAACCAGTTTGACAATTACACTTTCAAAGTTAGTTTCGAGGAACGATTTGAACTGATTTTTGATCGACCGCCATTCGTTTACGGGAATGTGCTACGTTTGACATTTGTTTCTAGCAGAAGAAAGTATTGGTACAGGAAAGCAATAAAAAGGATGTTCGTTGTGTTCTTAACGTTTCTGTTCGTTTACTAGTGTTTGTAAAATATTGTGGAATACGCGATGCCCTTAATGTGCAATTTCGAATATTCAGTACAGCTCAACGACTTCGTTCAAATAGTAGCTGGTGGTAACAATGTTTTGTCTGGTCACTGTATTGTACCATGTGGATTTAATGCGGGAAGGATATAATGGTAGAATAACTATAAAGAAACCATATATTATTTAAGAGAAGAATTAAGAAATATAAGATACTAAAATTTTCTAGAGATTTCGAAGATAAGACCAAAAAATGGTGGGAATGTGTTGTATATCGATAAATGTAAATTAAACCTGCATAGATATGATGGTTGAATAATAGTTTTTCGACAAGTAAATACAGAGATAAATGTGAAGAACTTCCAGCCTACTGTAAAATATGAAGGAGAAAGTGGGGTTTGGGTTTATACGTGTTCATTAGACGTTGGAGAGTTAGTGTGTGTTGATGAGATTCTGATAAAAGAAATATATCTTAACGTTCTTAGGACACCACTTCACCTAAGTACGAAAAATTGAGAATGAGGAGGACTTCTAATTTTATCAAGATATTCATCCCAAACAAAGTGTATGTTGTAAGGATATAATTGTTTTAAAACTACCCATGCGCGAAACCCTACCCTACAGAACCGACTTTAACTCCATTGAGAATCTTTGGAACGAATTGCAACGTACGGTCAATATGTTCGAGTTACGGTGAAAGAAGGTTTGAGTAAAGCATTACGTACAGTGTGGAACAATATTTTCCCTTACTATACTAGAAAAATTGTAACTACCATGTCCAAATGCTAAAAGGAAGTTATAAATCGTTGTATGTTTACTGTTAAACACTAACTGTATTAACTTGGAGGGATAATATAATTTTTGAGGACATTTTATAGTAGTTTGGTTAATGATACCTGAATATTTATGTGATGAACATTGTCCACATACCCATTCAATGCAGTTTTTGCACCAACACACACTTGTAACATTTGTTTCTCCTCCGCCACATTATTACTGGATAGTCCTAATACTTTTGTCTGCTACTTACCAATGTTAAACATAGCACACCTGCCTCGTAAAAGAATGCGGATAGGTGAAAAGTGAATTCAGATTTTCGTTTGTGGTAAGATTCAAGCCTAAACTGATATGCGAATAATATTATTTTCCATTTAAAAAATTGTGTGATATCTACGGTGATCACATTTCTGTTAGTGAAAATGGCGTCATTAGCTTTTTAATTCTGCGGGGGATCGGATGAATCATTCTCTTTCCGCCAAAAGTTATATACATATATATAAGTGCCACATGTTTTAATGCATTTGACTAAAATCTGGGGGACGCGTCCCCGACTCCCCCGCTAACGACGCCCGTGCCTCAGCACCGTTCTTATCGCTTAAACTCTCAACTCTCTTTTGTCATGAAATATTATTATTATTAAGCTAAAATCCAAACCTGTTGACACGATAGTAGTAATTTGCAATTTATTTGCTGTGTTTACTTACATTACTCTATTAACCAATGATATTATTTCTAGTGCTAATTATTCTAAAGAACGAGCGTTGCAATGACTGATGGACAGCGTAAAAGAAAAAGAAATGCATATTAGATTAGCTCATATGTTCACTGTAACTACTCTTTTTCAGTGGTCATGAGGCCAGAGCTTTTAAAATGTTCTTATTTTTCTTGATGTCCTCGTACATTTCTGTACATGTTTGTGAATAGTGCATCTCTATTACTAAAGTTGATTTTACACTATCAATGAACATCACAAGATGTCAGCTGCATGTTGTTAAGTGTTACATTCCATTTGTAACCCTGTTGGTCACTTGTATTCAACATATTATTCAACTACATCGGGACTGTTGAGTGGTAAGATCAAAATGGCCAACTACCAAATTGAATAACTAGCGGATATAGTTTTCTTGTATGGCAAAATTGGTGGCAGCCAGATATTGTCTGGGCGAATGCCAGCCAAATTATTTCAAGCAAGATACCTCGCGAGACAAACATCTCTTCATTTCATCTTTGCGAATGTCTTAGCGCAGCTACGCCGCACTGGATCTGCGCTACCGAATATGCCCGACGCCCGTGTTCTGTGGACCCCTAATTTGGAAGAATTTGTACTAAAAGCAGTAACATAACAGCTCTTGCGCAAGTGCGAGGAACAAATCATGTCACTGTGTGGCAAATATTACGAGAACAGCAGTTAAATGCATATGATTTACTATAAATACAGCCTCTGGTAGAAAATGATCACAGTCCACGTGTGAGCTTCTGTGAGTGATTTCATCGAATGTGTGAGCAAGGGGTGATGTCCCTTGTAAGCAAAGCCGAGTAGAACAAATTTGCACCGAATGAATATAGATTTTGATCAGTTATAATCCATTTCTGTTGGCCGTAAGGAGCTATAGGAATATATTTCTCTCTCTCTCTCTCTTTTTTTTTTCTAGAATTCCAAAAGTGGCTATACTTTCAAGTTTCAGGTTTGCATAATATTTCCAACACAGATATTCTTTAATGATGGAAAGTGCTTTACAAAAGATACTGTTTTGAATGCCCGGAATTGTCATGTATGAGACGAGGAAAATCTGCACACCATAATTCATATCGGTCACCAATATACGTTCGTAGTGTATATCTGGGATAGCATTTTGAGAGATTACTTCATTATAGGAATATATAAGGAGCTATAGGAATATATTACTCTTTTTTTTTCTAGAATTCCAAAAGTGGCTATACTTTCAAGTTTCAGGTTTGCATAATATTCTGGAAATTGGGCCTAAGCAACTTTCCAGTTTTGATCTATTTCCTCCATATATATTCAGTGTAAGGACCTCAAACTTGTTCTGTTTAAGTTTGCTTATCAAAAAGTTTCTAAAACTGCCTTACTGCACCCAAAATCTGAAATTCAGGGTAGGGGCGGCTGCTCTCCTGCCTACCACTGACGCCTCTGTCTAGAGGCTGTCATATGAAACTAACCTACTCCCTTTTAGGTGGTTTTAGTTTAATTTATTTCGGACTCTTGATTGGGAAGATATTACGTTTTGAAATAGAATTTATTTGCTGATCAAAACTGAAACTTACTGAAAATGGACTTGGATCCATTGTGCTCTGAATACCCCAAATATTACTTTTCTTAAATACAAGTATTGACTTACGGAGAATAAAAGCAATATATAGGATTGCAGAAAATATTCTAAAGTTAGTTCAACATGAAGTATGCTTTAAACAATACTTTTTTGAAAATTTATTATTTTAAAGTAATTTTATTCGCAACAGTGTTCTGAAATAATGAAATTTTCGAATTAAAATTTCACCCGCCTGCAAGTGGCGAATTGAGTAAAAACTATGCACACGTGTGTACAATACAATTATTAGAGTCAAATGCCGCAAAGAATGCTATATTAAATCCAATGGTCATTCGAAAGTCATTTCGCAAACCACTGGTGCTACACAAATGAAAATAGGTTTAAAAAAAGTGCGTTATCAGTAATAACTTTTGGCATTTTGAATCCGATATGGATACTCAAAAGTCATTTTCCGAACCACTGGTGCCAGAAAAACGAAAAAAAGAATATGGTATATTAAGGTGCATTATTGCTAGTGGACTACGAAAATATTATATATATATATATATATTAGAAAACTTTCTTGAATCCAATATGGCCAACAAAAATTCATTAAAAAAAAAGAACTATATAAAAGCCACCTTTTTAGTCAAATGATTTTATTTCTGTTACCAGTGTTGCACTAAACGGTATATACAGGATGAATCTGTAATACCGGTTGCAATTAAAGAGCAAAAAGTCTTAACAAATAAGTTATTACACGATTTTGAAATATGTTTAAAATGTGTTAAACTGTTCAAATTGTTTAAAACATGTTTTCTTCTGTGTCTGAAGACATGTTTAAAACATTTTGAACATCTTTTTTATGCTTTAAACACATTTTTTGTTCTTTTTTTTTTTTTTAAAAAAAAAAGAAAATTGTTCTTTTTCCAACCCTGCTTGATACAGGAAAGCAAAATTTTGCTGCATACCACAAGTGACAAGTAGAGGCCTCCAGAGCATCCTAATACAAGATGGTGTCACGAAACTAGGTAGCACTGCGAAGTTCTGCAAATTATTCAAGATAAATTGTTGTCAACAAGCATTGGGAAGATCATAATCCAGAAATGGATGAACATTGTTGATAATGGTAGGTACGTGTTTCAAATATAAATAACCTCTCACTACTACATTCATGTGATTCTGTTCTTATTCTTGATATGTACGCATCTCTTATTAAGAAATAAACATTTATCCCTTGTTCTGAGAGATCATAGTTTAACCCTGCAGCTGAAAGAACTTCTAAAAGCAAAGATACTTAAACTAAAATTAACTATTCCTGGATATAAGTGGGTAAACTTACTGTTATGTCTGGCTAATTACAAACGGTTCTGCGAACTCGAAATATTTTAACAACCAGTTATAGCCAACCGGCTGAATAGCACCACTGTCTATAGATCACCTCGAGATAAACCGGTTAACGTGCTTGAAGGTTAATTTTCTGGAAAATAAATAATAGCCAACTTTTGTGGGACTAAGAGATGTCGTTCTTTGACGATAATAGCTGACATTTTTTACTTTTAAATTTTCTGGATGAAATTATTATTTATTTTCGTGAATATACCAGAAATGCTGTTAACTAGCAGATTGTCATTTGTTTTTTAATAACGGTGCAATATGTATTATTCATATATGAAAAAATAAATAATTTACTTTCTATGTAATACAAACAAACGATTGTTTAATTACATGTATTTATCTAATGTTTATTGTTCCTCAACATGAATAGAAGTCATTTTAAATATCAATTTGAGTTTTATTGGAGTTTCATGCTCCATACTATGAAATTGATCCTCAGTATAAATAGAAACACTTGTTATATCAATGTGTAAAAACAAACTAATGAAAAAGAAGTAAGTGAATCGTTGGTATTCCAGTTTGATCAGTCTATGCTGAATTACTTCTTCTGAGTATCTTTTTCTGTCTTGCATGGCAACAGGGGTGGCTTTACCACATGTGCAACACTTGCATTTGAACGGGGCGCAAGTTTCGGGAGGCGGTAAAGTCTGTCAACTATATTATTCAAAATAAATATTTTTTTGGTTGGAAACAGACGTCATGATGATAGTACTTAAATTTACTAAGATGACCTTTCATCTAAATAATGCATTCATAAATCATGTTTAGGTCACATTAGCTTAAGGTTACGTAGACAGTGCTAAAGCAAATGTTCAAACAAATCCTAGCATGAATTGCTTGACTGTTGTCACATACAAGCACTCAATTCTCGAACGGAAGCGAACACCTGTTCCATTTAGTTAGAGTACGTTTGTTCTATCTTGGCACACTTCCCGCAAGTGTACTTGGTTGGCTTTTAAAGTATTTTCTACTAGCACTCACGTGAAATTTTAATCCAATAGATGTGTTATTGGTTTTATCGTGTAGATGACGTTAGTTGACAGCCAGCCCATCACATAAGGTCATTGCTGTTTGGTGGGAATTTGGAGTGCTTAGTTTCCACACGTCAACAAGTGTATTAAAGGGATTTGTGAGTGGTGTGGCGTATTGCTGTATTGTAACTCGCAACTGTGTGTAGCAACAACGAGTTGCATAGAGATCCATCCTTTACGCGGGAAGCGTGCCAAGATAAAACAAACGTACTCTAGTTATCACAATTTTGATGTAAAAACTAGTCTTGTTTTTGTCACAAAGAAGTTCATTAATGTAAAAATAATCGTTTTTTTTTTTAATAATAGATGCAGAGGGAAAATCAAGAAATAAAGATTAAAGAGCTAGTTGCGCTGGAATTGCAAACTGATATATTAAAGATTGAAGCTCCATATTGAATTTTATAAAAAGGATCAGAAAATGTTTCTTTTGCACACAGACACAACGAGATTGTATTTTTAGTGTATAGGTGTCAGTGCTTTTTTCCCGACCCTTCGTTGTTCATGATGGGTAGTATACTTAAAATCGTGGCTTTTAAGGTTTATTATTTCTGGATAAAGGTATGCGGCAAATGATGCCATTGCATTGGGCGGCAAAATGCCTAGGGCTGACCCTGCATGGCAAATGACCTGATTAACTTTAACTTCTAATTATAGTTAACTTTGTTCCAAAAGTATTTCCAATTTGTCTCGTTCAATTGTTTATAGTGTATAATGGCTTCATAGGTGTATTTCGAAATTCGTTAACATAGATAATGACATATGGCGTAAATATTTAAGGTTGGAAGATATACTGTACATAAACGACCAGGATTTCTTCCAAGGTTGGGGGGAGAGGCAAAAGATTGACACATAGTTAAGGAAGCGAATATATTCGTCTTTATGGACATAATACTTCATGTAAAAGAATTATAATTCATGCGCACTGAGCAACTTTATTTAATACAAGAAATATATTACATACTGTAGTGGGTGAGAAGCAAATCTAATATATATTTTGACATTAATTTTGACGAATTGAACTCCTTTCAAAAATTCATGGGTACAATTGCCCTCCGCTGTGGATGCCCATGACTATATATACAGGATTGTCCTGTGTTTTATAATATATTTCCTAACTTCTATAATGGTTGTACACTACGCACTTTTGTCTTGCATTTGTTTACTATTACATAGAGTTCAAACTTTAAAGCTAAAATACCTTTAATAAATCCATTTTTACACACAGTAATTAACGAATAGTTTTGTAAGTAAAAAGATTTCATTTCTTAAGCTGAAATAATTTCTAAGTTGACAACAACGACATATTTGTTATATTTGTCCTACCTTTGGTTTTAAAATGAATTGTCTTCAAAGAAGTTTATCTAGTTTATATTTTCATGCGCCATGTCGTGTTTTGAGCATGTGCGGATGCGGATTTAGAGATTGTTTGCTGTGGGGGCGGATCTTTCAATGATTTGGAATACCCAGTGTCGAGTGTGGGTCCGTGAATTTTCCAGCAGGAAATTTTTTATATAAAATCTCGGTTTTTGAGGATTGTCGTTAATAATTCTCTGTAGTACAAAATAAAAGAATTTTTAATTATTATTATTTTTTTTTTCAGAAAGTTGTTGGCAGGGGATCAAAGTCTCTCCATGTCTTCCCTTCTCCTGTAACTACAAGGAAGTTCGGTTTTCAGTCATTATGTAAATAGAAAATTGTAATAAAACATACCGCCTCTGCATTCTTTCCACTTCGAGCACTGCATATCATCATATTTTTATCGACTTCTATGCACGAAGCAAGTCCCTGGGGCTTAAAAAACATATTAGCCCTATCTCTATGTCTGCGTCGAACACGAGCGAGAGTTATATATGTATGCGATTTCTCAGGTTTCCAAGATTGTCTGGTGGAGGCGGTACATATGCTCGACCTTTAACAAAACTCCACAGGAAGAAATCCATAGGTGTCAAATCTGGGTAGCGAGGTGGCCATGCAATTGGACCTGCACGGCTAATTCACCAACTTGGGAAGCGAATATCAAGGAAATCTCGAACTTCTTTGAGGAAGTGAAGCGGTGTGCCCTCTTGCTGGTAGTAATAGATCAAGTCTTGTTTTTGTTCGCCTTAATCTATCTGAGAAATTAAAACATTTTACAGTATATAAAGATACACGATACCAGTGAAAGTGTTCTCCGTGAAGAAAAAAGGACCGTATACTTTAAATTTGCTAACACGAAACATTGGCGTGATTTAGGGAGGCAGGAGGGGGCAATTACCCCCTTAAGTTTCAAACACACGCACACGTATTAGAAATACAACTATAGGGAAACATGGTTGGAACTGAATAGATATGGATGGTAATTGTGAATTTGTTTGTTCTTTAAATGAATGATTTTGATATTGCAGAAAAATTAGCAATGAATCAATAATGTATGACTACTATTGAAGTATTTAGTAAATATAGGCATATACTTCTGTGTTTTCCATTTATGCTCCACAATATGAACCATGCGTGATATAATATACTTTATAGCCAACTCAAGGATATAGCTTTAAAATGATTTAAAATGAACAGCGCCAAAAGATCAGATGAACTTTTTTTTCATTTTTTAAGGAATAGTCCAGGCAATTTACAGTTGGACCTGGGCAAAATTGCAATAGAAGCTTTTTAAACAGTTTTTGATTCAGGAATCACTACTGAATAACATTCAAAATTCGACAAAATCGGACCACGGAAACACCTCCAAAATCGGTTTTTAAACTGGTGGACCATGGTTAAAGAAACCTTGCGTATATCTTATAATTTTTTTCTGTATCTTGGGTTCCTCTCATCCGATTTTGATAATTTTTATTTTAAATTAAAGATCGTTTTATGTACTATATTTTTATTATAAGCATTGGCATCATATCTTGTACAGTTTGTTGTGAAAAACGAAGTTTAATTTTAAAAATTATAATTTCTTTCATATACTCTTTAAATAAATGTCTATATTTCGAGTTTCTGCAATTGGATTTACATGACACAATTTTTGAATAAAAGCTATATATAATTGTAATTTGTTTAATAATAACACTTATCAAGGTACCTTATTGATTTGCTTCACAGTCTTGGTTATTGTTCATATTCCGAAGTAATTAGATTTGAAAGAAATGATGCAGTATCAAGTAGCCATGTATTGTTGAATACTGCCAACAACACTGCAGTTCTTTTAGCAGCTGATAATGCTGACTACAATGTTTGTACTTCGGATGGGAAGCACACTTTTCATATGATGGGTATGATGCAGCTACAACTCCAAAGAACAAGATCCATCCAATTATTTAACCCTGTAAAATTGCTCAAAGTGACATTAAGAATGCTGTAGCGTTTGACATTGTGGAACACAGGCATTAAAGAAGCATGCTCAGGGAGATTTCATTAAGCGAACTTCCAATATTGCCCACTGCCTCTATAAGTAGATTAAATCTTCTGTGGTAAATTTATGCAGCGGAAAGATCAGGTCCAAGTTGGTTAGGAGCAATACAAACAATTCATTCTGAAGCAAATGCTCCACGTCCTAGTGTGGCATCGATCACCTTTTTTCCTATCATTGATATGGCGTTACATGTATACTCTCAACACTGAAATACGTGAACAAGTTAGCACATAATCAAGATATCCCCTGTATCATTATTTTTGATGAGACTATTTTGTAAAGCTTTCCAAATTATCCATGGGCAGCGAGACCTCCAAGATATTGGTTTAATGATGGGAACATTTCACACTTTGATGAACGTTTTGGGTTCAATTAGCACTTTGGTGAATGGTTTAGGACTATCTGAAGTACTTCAAGAAATCTATGGATCAAATACTGTGCTACATATGATGTCTGGAAAAACTGTTTCTCGAGCAATACGAGGACACGATGATAGTAAATGCAGCTCTTAGTATCTTATTAGTTTTAGACGTTTGCCCTCGCAATGAAGATGAATACCCTCATCATTTAGTTCAAAAAGCTTCTAACTTACTTGATAACGTCATAAATGGCAAACAACATGTTGAGGATGAAGAGCTGTCTAGCGCATTATCTCAAATCACTACTGCTTTCAAGGAGGAAAAGAAAACTCACCTTCAATCTTTTTCAAGAAAAGGTAAAATTTGATTAAAGTATATGCAAATGATCAACGTTGCACGTAACTTAATAACAGCAGATAGGACTGGCTCATGGGATTTACATTAGCAATCTATGATGGAGATTTTCCCAATAGTTGCAACAGCTGGACATCACAATTATCTCAAATTATTATATCTGTACTTTCAGAAAATTTCCGTTTGAAGTGTAGTTGTTCACGAAATGTTTCTGAAAGGCAAATTTGTTATAAGAAGTGATAGGGTATGAGTTCGATTAGGTTCAGACCCGGTGATAGAGCAAGTATTAATGTGTTCTCTGAAAAGTAGAGGAGGTCCGACACGAGGAAGTGGATTTACATAGATTCAAAGAGAACATGGCTACTTTCTGTGCCTGTGTGTTCTACTTATATCTTGGCAATACAGGAATAGACTAAAATTTTGTTAGAAAACAGTGAGCAACACAACGAAATGGGGAAAGCAGACGAACTAGGGACAGTAACGATATTTTTTTAAAAAATGTTGTTGAACGACTAGAATCAATATCCCCATTTAATTCTGGCTCAGATCTTTCCAACATATTGTCACAGGTGTAATAGCTGATCCTGGAGTAAATGTTGATTAACTGCATTCCATTGGTACACACATTGTTAAAAAAATGATGGTAAATGTATACAAATATTCCGGGAAAGGATCCGGCAAAGTGAAAACTAGGATCTGGTTCTGCTGTTGTGAGTCGAGGTAATGGTGATATACAAATAGATTCAGTACTTCTCTTTCAGAGAATGATATCTGTTGCTGCTAGTGGGGACATGAATCTTGAAGATGTGATGTGTTATAAACTTTGTTCTTATCTTGCTACGTTATTTAATTCTCAGTGGGATTAGGAAAGCTGAAAAATCTGTTAGCTCATGCGATACTAAAATACACAAAAAAGGTACACACGGAAGAACCTGAAGACATTCAGTTTACAAACCAGTATGTATTGAATAGTGGATCTCTCTTCATCGCCTTTCGTAGGCTAGCAATGAAACATATGACAACATAGTAGCTTCGTATGCAGATTTCGCCCTGAAAACATATGGGAAAGCTGTAATTGTTCTCGATGGTTATAGTGATTCTCCATCTTTCAAGGATATGGCTCAGAGAAGACGTTGCACTAAGACCAGTTCGGATATTAATATCAATCCTCACATGAAGTTTGTTGGCAAGAAAGAACAATTCTTAGGAAATGCAAAGAACAAACAGGCAATGATTTACTCAATATCTGAAAAGTTACAAGATCGTGGATGTACTGTGTACAATCCAATTGGAGATGTTGATGTGGATATAGTTCGTGCTGCACTCTTAACATCTGAAAAACTAAATAACATAACTAATTGGAAAAGATATTGACTTGCTTATTCTACTCCTGTATCACACAAATAATGAAGAGTTCAAGTTATACTATCGCAGTGACATAAGACGGGGTTCATCTCCTAATACTTTGTATGATATTCTACTCATTAAATCATTATTAGATGCAAGTTTCTGATACTTGTGCATGCTTTGACAGGCTGTGACACAACATCCCAAATGTTTTCAATTAGAAAGTCCTCAGCACTTAACAAGCTGCTCAAGAATAGTGACCATCGTTCAGTTGCGAATGTGTTTTGTTCTGACTCCTGTCAACTGTCTCAAATTGAGGCTGCTGGAAGAAAAGCATGCCTATGTCATATGATTGCAGGTCATTAGAATACAAAAGTGTACCACGCCATTGAATGTCACTTGAGAAAGTAGTTGCAGCACACATCATTTGTTCACCTGAACTTTACAACCTACTGATTCATCTACAAAGTACCATAGCTTTCGTACATACTTTCAAATAAGAATCTGGAAATCTACAGAAGAGGAAATGAAAACTCAAGAGTGGGGTTGGTATCTAAAGAATAATTCCTACGATTCCATACTTTGTGATATGCCACCAGCTCCAGAGCATCTACTTGACATGATACGCTGTTCTTGTACGAGTAAATGCGCAACCTTTCGATGTGGATGCAACCGTAAAAGATGTTCAGCTGCTTGTGGAGACTACTAATTCACTGGTTGTGATAATATTCAAACTCTTGCACATAATAAACATTATAGTGATGAAGGTGATTCACATTATGTTTGTATTTTACCAACTTCAATTTTTTAAAATGCAAACATACATAATTTCAAGTAATTTCATCTTATTTGAAAAGTTGATATTTGAACCCCCTTAATCATTATTACCTGAAACATAGTTGCTCAAGAGTAGTGTTGATACATATAGTTTTATTAAATACATTATTGGATATAAATAAAAGTTTAAAAATTTTACATTTTGCACACAAAAAGGATAAGCACAAACAAGTTATAGATTTTTTAAATGAAAAATTACATTAATATTCTCACACTTCGTAGAACACAGTGAAGTGTCAGTAACATTGTTAATTTATTGGCCTTATTAAATGATTTAATAAATAAATATAAAAATGTTGATGTAGTTTACCTTCGATTGTAAAGGTTAATTGAAATAGTTTTTTTTTTTTTTTTTTTTACACAAAACGGCACAAGATATGAGAAAAAATGTTATTATTAAAAACATTAGCATTTATATATATCTTTTATTCAAAAAATGTTTCATGTAAATCCAAGACCCAAAATACAGATGTTTATTTAAGGAGCATGCGTAAGAATTTATAGTTTTAAAAATTAAACTTCGATTTTCATAAGAAACTGTCCGAGATAGTCAAATCGGATGAAAGGAACCCCGAGATACCCCCCCCCAAAAAAAAATAGATACAAAGTTTCTTAACCATAGTCCGCCAATTTGAAAACCGTTTCTGGGGGGTGTTTCCGTAGTCCGATTTTGTCGAATTTTGAATTTTATGATTCCTGAATCAAAAACTGTTTAAATGCTTCTATTGCAATTTTGCCCATTCTGAGGATATAATTGCTCTAGATTTCGTGGACTAAATAATAAAAAAGAAGTTTACAGTCGTATGAATGGTGTAAATGTTTTCTTTAAATATTTATTTTATTGTACACATAAATGCTTAAATGTGTACAATAATGCTTAGAGTACACATAAAGGCTATAGGAACAAACGATCTAGCCATTGTAGTACGGTCAACCGCAACCTTGTGCATGCGCGCTAACATATACACTAAACTTCAATTTATCTCCCTCTCTGTCCGTCTCTCTCTCTCTCTCTCTCTGTATATATATACATATATATACAGGGTGTAACATTAATATATGTCCAAAAGTGACGAGGGATTGTTTACATCCAAATAAGTAAAAATGTTCCTATAAATATGGGTCCGATACCGCTTCGTTTTCGAGATACAGGGGTGTTCAAATGTCGAGTCCCTCCAATGGCTCACTATGGGAAAGTAAATGGAAATGTTCAATATTGCGGAAATAACACAAGCAACTAGAATTATGGTAGTGCAACATTTACAGTAGCATAGAAAATGAAACTGATCATCATTTAAGATTATTGGGTTGTCAGTGTTGGCAACCTGGTACAAAGTAATACGTTTTCAAATAGCACTAGACGTTCACACGTTAGCATATGGTTGCTGACATCAAAACGTTCCTAAACAAGAGGCACATGCCGCTTCGTTCTCGAAAGACAAGGTGTTCAAATATGTAGTGTAACATTCAACTGAAAAATGTAGGCAGAAGAAAAGTAGGTAACAAAGTGTTGAATACTGAAAAGTTGAAAAACGAGGAAATAAGAAATCTTTTCGCTGAAAAATTCGAAGAAAAATGTCCAAACGAGGAAAGGATAGGCGCAGGTAGTAACGCACGGTGGGAACATATTAAACGTTGCTTACAGCAGGCTGCAGAAGAAGCAGTAGGTTACCGCGAACACAAAACTGCTAACAAACCATGGGTTACAGAGCAGATGTTGCAGAAAATGAGGGAGAGGAAAATGTGGAAACAGGTTGATACAGAAGAGGGCAGAAAGATGTACAGAAAGTTAAATAATGAATTACGAAGAGAAACAGACAAAGCGAGGGAAGAGTTTTACAAAAGAAAATGCGAGGACATAGAAGAATTAGAAAGAGTTGGGAAATATGAGGAAATGTACAAGGAGGTGAAATCTATGGAATTTCGGAGGAAACAAGGGAGTATCATGATGGCAGTAGAAAATAAGAATGGGAAGGTAGTCAGCGAGAGAAATGAGGTCATAGGAAGGTGGAAAGAATACGTTGAAGACTTATATGAGAGTAGGGATAGACCGTGTAGCCTAAATGTTGAAGTGGAAAACGAAGTAGGCGAGGATGATAAAGGATTTAGTATTCTTCGGGATGAGTTTGAAAAGGTTATATCCAAGATTAGGAATGGAAAGGCAACAGGAATAGATAACATACCAATTGAATTCATTAAAAATATAGGAGACAAGTGAAAGAAAGAATTGTGGTGACTATGCAATGAAATATATGAAACAGGAGAATGGCCAAGAGACTTTCTGAAAACGATCATGGCTAAGAAATCGAACCCAAAGAGATGTGAGGATTATAGAACTATTAGTCTCATATCTCATGCAGCTAAAATTCTGCTCCGAATACTGAACAGAAGGTTATATGGAAGAACAAATAAAGATGTTGAGGAAGAGCAGTTCGGGTTCAGAAGAGGCAAGGGCACAAGAGATGCTATTGGATTATTAAGGGTGATCGGTGAAAGATTTATAGAAAAAGGGAAAGAGGTGTATGTTGTATTTATTGATCTAGAAAAGGCTTTTGACTGCGTGAATTGGGAATTGTTGTTGGGAGTTCTAACATACATATGGTTGGAATGGAAAGATAGAAGACTCATAAGAAACTTATACATGAACCAACAAGTAAGTGTTAGGATAGGGGAAGAACTGACGGAAGAGAGTGCAATTGGAAGGGGAGTTCGACAAGGATGCTGCCTCTCGCCAACACTATTTAATGTCTATCTAGAAGAGATAGTGAAAAAGAGCCTACATGATGATGATGGCATTTCGGTAGGAGGTAGAATGATTAGATGCTTAAGATTTGCAGACGATATGGCCCTTGTTGCAGAATCTGAAAAGAAAATCAATAAAATGTTAGAAAAAATGAGAAGGGGCTTTGAAGAATATGGGATGAAAATAAATGTTAGAAAGACAAAAGCCATGGTGATTGGAACAAAGGGGTCTGTGTCAAATATAAAAGTAGGAGGGGAGAAAATAGAACAAGTGAATAGTTTTCGATACCTGGGTAGTGTTCTTAGTAATGACATGAAATGCGAACGTGAAATAAAAGCAAGGATAGGAATGGCGAAAGAAGCCTTTAAAAGAAAGAAAAGTCTGTTTTGTGGGACCTTGAACAAAGAGTTGAGAAAAAGACTCATAAAATGCTTCGTGTGGAGTGTTGTGCTGTATGGGGCGGAAACGTGGAAATTGCGTAAGGGTGACGAAAATCGACTGGAAGCCTTCGAAATGTGGTTGTGGAGAAGAATGGAAAGAGTTAGTTGGGTCGAGCGGAAAACGAATGAGAGAGTGTTAGAAATGGTGGGTGAGAAAAGAACACTTTTAGATATTATTAGGAAGAGGAAGAGAAACTGGTTGAGACATTGCCTAAGAAGAGATTGCATCATGAGGGACGTCCTAGAGGGTATGGTGGCGGGAAAGAGAGGGAGGGGGCGAAGGAGACTACAATTAATGGATGATATTAAAACAGAAAGATCATACGCGAAGACGAAAAGGTTAGCGAAGGACCGTGGAGCATGGAAGCTTCTCAGCTGCGGCAAGTGACCTGCCAATAAAGGCAGAATACCTGTGATGATGATTATATATAGTGTAACATTATATATAGTGTAACATTAATGCATGAAGGATCTTGCCCCCAAGCAAAACCTGAAATGACGCCAATGAACGAAACATATTTACCTTTTTACTGTCACGGGCGTTTTAAACGGTTTGACATGGGTTTTCGCTGCCACAGATTCTACAGTTGTCAGTGTTCACCATACCACTGATATGAAATGTACTTTCATTACTGAAGATAACTGCGATAAGAAATATCTCGCCTTCCTCTATCCGGTCCAACATTTCCAGAGAATTCTCCACAAGTAACCTTGTACCATTGTAAATCTGTGTGGTATTAAGTGTATACTTTTACGTAGCACTTACAAACTGCTTTTTTGTGGAATGGCTCTCTCGCGAGACCCACGCTGCGTTGATTTTTTGGGACCACGGGTAAAGCTTTCCCTAACCTGTTCAAGAACAGCAGCAGCAATGGGCGGATGACCTGATGATTTCATATAACGAACAGAACAACCAATCTCAAGTTCTTATGCCAGCTGTAAATTGTAGGATATTTCTTACCTTACATTGTTCTGTATGAAATTTATGCTGAATAGCTGTTACAGAGCTTTTTCATGAAATATCAATACACACCAAGAACGCTCCGCATCAGTGAAAGTCGCAGTGGCGTTCACAGTGACGGAACATAGTACTACAGCACTACGCGAGTCAAACATGAAGTGTTTCGCTACAAATTGACACCTACATCGACTCTAAGTTAATTCAATGCATTTTAATACCTTCAGGTCTTTTTTGACTCACCCTACATATATATATATATATATATATATATATATATATATATATATATATATATATATATATATATATATATATATATATATATATCCTTCCTAACTATATATAAAACTATAAGAGCTGACATAAATTATTGAACAGTTCCTGTATTGTTACAATGATTAAATTTGGCATGATTGCAGCTTTCCGGAACTATTAATAACCTACAGGAAAATTGCGAAAAGTGAATATTTTTAATTTTCAGGGGGTCTAAAGAGGGGATGAACAATTTCCCTATGTTATTTAAATGTTTTTTGGGGGGCTATTACCTCATGTTTTAGGTACCTAGAATTGGAATAAAAACTTGAAATTCGGTATGCTTGTAAGTTTTCGTTAGTGCCTAAGTAAACTAGTAAAATAAAATCCAACTTCAAAGTGGTTTTATAAGCAACTGAAAAATCTTTCTCATGTTATTTATATGGGACGTGTTTTACACCCCGAAGTGTTTAGGCACTCCCGGCAGGATTAGAATGGTGAAATTTGGCATGATTGTAGCCTTCCAGGACTAACCGATTGGAACATTACCAAAAGCAAATATTTTTTATTTTTTATGGTCCAAAGTGGGATAAATAAATTCCCATGCTATTTAAATGGCCGTTTTCATGGGATACAAAATCTGATCTTTTAGATAGTTGAAGTAGGAAAAGTAACAATAGAATTGTAGGTTGAAGAGGTGCGAGGTCGTAGGGCGAGCAAAGACAGTGTGTGGGGGCGAAGCCTCCGGATGGGCAAATTCAGGAAATATGAAGAGCAAGTTCACGAAATTCACTGTTGATGCAAAGGCCGATAGATAAAAAATGCGAGGCCATAGACCGAGCAAACTCTGGGGCCTGGGGGTGGAGCCAGCTAGCCAAAGGCTAGTATATATATATATATATATATATAATCACGTAGTTTAAAATAATTAAGACTTAATGTCTGGGTTAATGAACTTAGGTGAATTAAATTAAACATCATTCGACAACTGACACTTTGCAAAATGTCCAAAAAGTATTAAAGAATTTTTGTAATTACACATAAGATATTGCGCCATGAAGATGAGTGAACTTTCCCAAATTGCTTTATACATTTATTTCCACAAAGACATAAATGCTGCTAAGATCTCTGAAGAAAATTGTTGTTTATAGGCATGATACACTCAAAAGCGACAGCCAGATGGTTCAGTCGATTTCATTCTGGAAATTTCGATATCAAAATGCTTCTTAAAGTAGGTGATTCGCAAGATAAGTGAATGATATTCTGACAAAAGTCGAACAACACCGGTATGCATCTAATCATGACATATCAATGACCTAACATCCACCATCAAACAGTGTTAAACCATTTGGAGAAAGATGGTTTCAAACAGAAAGTCGTCGTTTGAATATTTCATGACCTAATCCAGAAACATTTATTCGATCGAACATCCACCTGAGAATCTCTATTGAAACCAGAAGCACCATTTGGGGAGCACAGGTAGAACTTGCTCCCTGCTTCCTGAGTTTCTGAAATACATATCTTTAATAAATTGTATACTAAAATACTAATAACAACCATGAAAATCTTTCGTTAGAGAATTATCTTGCAAAATCAGAAACTAAACAAACTCGAATCATTTCTGAAGTGGTTTATCACCAGTGATGGAAAGTGGATAACTCCCAGAGCCGTAGCTACGGGAAGCGAGCGGCGCGGTCGTCCCGGGCGCTGATAGCAAGGGTGCACCGAACGGGCAAGAAGAAAGAAAAAGGGTTGAAAATGAGTAAACGTCGTGTCGCCCCAAACAAAGTATTGGCGCTCTATTAAATCAATATACTGTAGTTGTCGGTTTGCGAATGTACGCAGGAGAGTTTTAAAAATCAGAAATGGTGAAAGTCTGAAATACGTGTTCGGTGTTTTGATGATTATGAGTTTGATTAGTTATTCACGCTTTTCTACCCAATCGGATTAGTCACAACGGTGAGGATGAAGGTATGAAAAATGAGAGGAGTGAGGAGACTCACGCAAGGTGCTGTTTGTGCGGGAATTTTAAAAATGAAGGTAAACAAGGGGAATAATAAATTTCCAAAATTGAAGCTGTTGTAGAATAGAGGTTAAATGGGTCAGAACTTAATCCAACGAATTTCGTCTTTCTCAAAGACTGATCACTACCAGTGACTTTTTAAATTCAATTGACATATGAAATGCTTCCAATTTAAAGGAATTTTTGTATCGCAAGTATTTTTTGTATGTGCATATACATATTTAGTTGTGTAATATTTTTATCTAGCTACATACATACAAAATAAACACATAAACACACACACACACACACACACATATATATATATATATATATATATATATATATATATATATAGATAGATAGATAGATAGATAGATAGATGCTGTATAAATGTATGCATGTGTGTTAGTGCACTTTTAATATGTTAATTAATAATAAATAACCTTAAATTCAGAATTTACATTCATTAAGAAGTTAAGTAATTATAATTTCAAACACATACAGTAGTCAAACTATATTTTGGATTTTAAGTACAAACAATAAACACATTCATCACCTCCATCGATCAATGTTAGGCTAAGAAATTCGCAAAGAAGGCTCCTTCTGAACGTTTGTTACGTTTTACAAAATACCATTAAAGAATCGAAGTTAAAATTCTATTTATGTGGTCATATACAGGATAAAATTACAAAAATTTACAATTTTACTAGAAATTGATGATCGAACCCACTTCGAACATACTTAAAGCACAGTTTCTAATGTATTGAAATTTTCATTTCTTATCAATAGTATGAAACATTGTAAATAGTTATAAATTTCACTAACTGTTCTCCAAGTGGATTTGTATACAACCATGGGTAATTGTGTCAAGGTTTTTTTAAAGTCGAAAATAAGCCCCTTGAAAAGAGCTCTTACACATAATGATCGCTTTTGATTGTTACAGTCTCTGCAAGCAGCTTGATAAAAATTAGCGCAGCATAACACAAAAGCTGCTTTTCTTATTTGTAAATAAATAAATAAATACATACATAAATAAATAAAAGCCTTGAAGGGAAAGCTTGGTAAGATGAGTGGAGGGAGCCGCCAAATTCAACTTTACCCCGGGCGCCAAAATTTCTAGCTACGGCTCTGATAACCTGTGACAACTATGTGGGAGAAAGATTGTGGTAAAAGCGAGCGGAGGTTATACAGTGAGTGTTAAAGATCACATTGACTCCCATAAAAATTATGCTGTGCGTTTGGTGGTATTGGAAGGGCATTGTGTATCACCAGCTGATTCGCCACGCAGAATGATAAACTCGAATCCGTAATGTCGACAATTAGCGCGAATCCAATTAGCTACCGGTACTTAAAGGAATCGTCTGGAACGAATCAACATAAAGGATATCCTATATAATCAGACCGCATATATCTTTAAAGATCCACCACAAATTGAGTGAATTTCGCTCAGAGATTTAGTGAATCCACTTTTAATTCGGACATCACACCATTACATTATCTTTTGTTGTGGTCTCTGCAGAACTCCCTGAATCAGGATTTTATGTAATAATATTTCTACTACCGAAAATGTTGTTTCAACGTATTGGCACTGTCCGAGACCAGAGTTGTACAATACTAACAAATCACTTTATATAAGGTATGTAAAAGTGAAACTAGGGCAGCCAAAAATACATTAATCTGTAGAATTTTTGTAGAAGTTACAACTTGGGGTCTATGATATTATTTGGAACAACTCATCAAATAAATCAATAAATACAAAAACTACTTTCTTTCTATGTAGAATATGAGAATGTATACGACTTACCAACCTGTTCAACAAATGAAGGAATGAAAGGAGTCTCATTAAAGGCAAGAACTGATATTCGTCTAAATGGAATCACTAAATATGAAGTATGCATGTATTGGTTGTCAGAATATTGGGCCATGGACATGGCCTTGTTTAAATTCAAGAGTTTTATCTCACATATAGCTTTTTATAGTATATTCCAACCTTGTAGTAGAACATTTGATTTATTTACTATTTTCTTACACACATTTTGTTTTTATAAACTATACTTATATATATATATATATATATATATATATATATATATATATATATATATATATATATATATAGAACGAATATATATATATATAGGATTACTTCTTTATTTCAATAATTTTATTTTAAGTTTAAAAGTTGAATGACCAGTACCATTGAGAAATATTTTTTGTATCTTAATGATGCAATCATATACTTGTATTCACCACAGAGGTTATAGGTTATTTCATGTTTGACCTCGTGCTACAAAAATGACGAGAACATTTACAGTACACTCCTTTGTGTCATACAATTGCCATTGGGAATCATGTTTGTATAAGAATTAACACACGAAATGAATCTTAAGTTCGGCATCAATGCAGAACTATACACGTGCCCAGTAGTCGAACGAACGAGTTTGATAATTTCCAAAGTGACAATGAAAGAATTATTAGAATAACAGGAAGGAAAAGTGAAATGGAAGTAACCAGAGGAGGCATACATAAATACATACTTATATGATCCAATATCTAACCTGATATCCCTTCAACTGACTCACCCTCATGTCATTATTTCCCAGGGATACACTGAGAAAAAATGTAGGTGGCATATTTAAAAAGGTATTTTACGTGAATAATTCATGTAGTTATTGGACTTAACGTACAGCAGACGTATAATTGAAAACGCATATTTTATAATACTTTCCATATAAATGTTCCATCTGTACGTACTTCCGTATGAAACAATATAGACGGTCAGGATCTCACACACAAATGGACGTATATAACATATAGCTGAGGAATGTAACATATGTATATGTATGTGATATACGGAAAACTGTTAGATGTCAGACATCCTTTAACGGCATGATGTAACATCTAAGGACAGTGTTTATGTAGTATATGGATAACGTATGCCCGTACTGATTTCTGTAGTAAGCAAAAGGATACCGTATATACAATATACCACTGTCCGGACAACGGATTTTTCTCAATGTAGGATAATCATCTACACCTTATTCAAATATAATAAACTTATTAATTGATACTTCTAAATGTATTTTGAAACAGCTAAAAGTACTATTTTATTAATGATTACTTTCATATTTTCTTTCTTTTTGCTAAGTATAAGAAAATAAAATTGAAATTAAAGATTTAATAATTTCTCACCAAGGATTTTAAATACTGATTCTGAGCACGAAATACATATAATTGAAGTATGTAATTAAATGCTCATTGATGTGAATCTTAAAAATTTGAATTTAAAACTAATTCCATTCTAACAGAATTTGAAAATGACCACTAGTCTTTTCCAAACTATGCTATACATAAATGGCGGAAGTTTTATAGAACGGCTTTGTCAGTCCGTCCATCCTTCCGCTCGTTCGAACATCGACAGAATCAGAGCAAAAACGATATATCAAGATAAATTTTTTGCAATCGATTCACTGTCTCAAGGATAGATTTAATGCTTTCTTTTAACTACCTATCAAAGCTGGAAGTGGTTCAAATTAGTTATTTTAGATTTCAACGTTTATCACCATAAAACAAATGGTAATAAATAGCGAGAAGCGGCTTTTTACAAACGATTCAGAGTCTAACGGTAACCTATCAGGGCAATCCCGAATACTACTGAAACCGGAAATTGTTGAAATTTACTACTACTTTCCGTTTTTATACTGATTTTCATAGACCAAAAAACAGCTAGAGATATCGGGATTCTGTTTTTTGCAATTGATCCAGCGTCCCAGGAATAGTTTCCATCTTCTCTGTTAACTCTCTACTCAAACCGGAAATGATAAAAATAAATCATTTACAGTTTCAACCAGTGTGCGAATTAGATAATCTATATTGGGGGGGGGGATAAAATTAGGCCAAAGGACATAGTCTGAAGGTTCAAATTTCAAAATGAGACAAAAAATGCCGTACCCCCCATATATATATATATATATATATATATATATATATATATATATATATATATATATATATATCATATGTGTGTGTGTGTGTGACATCTGTAATAAATGAGAGATTTATTAATTTAATAAATCTACCGACAATAACTATGCACATATATATTGTCTGACATATACACACCCCACTAAACCTTTCTGAACGTGTTTTAATGTTGTACTCACTCTTGTCCCCGTAGCTCTCTAAGGTTTATTTAGTTAATAATTTGGCTCGAGCGATAGCCATGATCACAAGCATATGTTAATTTTTCCACTCATATTGAAAGCTTCCACTTTGCATAAATACATACAGGTTGCGAAAAGAAACCTACTTCAGTCTTGTGAAAACCACTAAAATTATCAGTTAAACCGGACATTTTTTTAAAAAAGAAAATCTAGATATTAGCCTATCAAATAAGAAATGGATTGTTGCTGGTCCCGATTTCTCACATCAAGGTCAAATCGAAGGCCAAATATTTAAAATCTCTCAATTCAAATTTCGAGCTTGTGCTTCTACTTCCCGCTAAAGCTGTGCTCATCACGACTTTTTTTCTCCAAATATCGATTCCGTGATGGGCACGGTAAGTCAACACTTAAAAATTACTTTACTGTTAGGTTGAAGATGAGTTGATTCACTATGGGCTACGTTATTCAAATAAAGTAAAACATTACACTGAAGTTTTTCAGACAACATTAATTGCGTGGACAGCAAACTGTACAGCGAAAAGATGGAAAAATGAAGGGTTAACTTTAAAAAAACCCGCTCCAGTTGAAATGCTTATACAGACACGGACAATGATACGGAGAACCAGTCGTATTAACAAAGGCTGAAACAAATCTTGAATTATTCGCTTATTCACCTAAAAATCACCTTCATTAACATGTCTGCTCACTAGGAGCGTATCCCCCAGCGTGTACGTTAACATGTCTCAGATTTTGAGTACAGTTTCAAAAGTTCAACTGGTCCATTCCAACCTATCCAACAACCGGGAAAGTGTTCATTGAGCCATCGATTACATTTCGAATGAGGTGCCCCACCTTGTTGTCAATATTGATGAAATCACCCTTCCTCTTCCAACAAAAGTGGCATAAAGTGTTTTCAAGCATGTCTTAATATTGTTCAGCATCCAAGGTCTCATCAATGAAAATAGGTCGAATAGGTCCTATCAATGAAATCAGGTCCAATAAATTTTTCGCCCCACATTCCACTCCACACCACACCTCACATGCACCTTGCATCTTTGATGCATCTATCTAATTAAGATTTGTGTTAGCCCTGTGCCGAATATTTGGTCAATACCGAGAAATTCTACGGTAAAGCTTTTTTCTTAATCTACAACGGTTTTAAAGTTGTGAATATATTTAGGCTAGAATATGTTATCATTTGGAGTTAAATTTTGTTATGTGTAGAAAATTGTATAGACGGGAACCGATTATCTCTTTTTCTTTTTTCTTGTTGGAAGGACAGGATGCTAACTAGAGAGGAAAGAATCGAAAATTTTCCTTTGGCTGGAGGATGCAGTTCAACAATAACATCCGTCTTCAAAGAGCGACATCCTAGTCGCGAGCCGATGACAGACAGTGCTGTAAGAAAAGTAATCCGAAAATTTATGACAAAAAGAAATGATGATTTACCTTGATCGGGACGACCACGAAATGCAACTGATTCAGATACATAAGCAGCTGTGTTGGGTGTATTGGTGAAAAGTCCTACGAAAGGTGTGCGATGTCTATCAAGTGAACATAATATTAATGTTAACAGTATGAAAAGAGTATTAAAAAGGGAAAAGTGGCACAGTTAAAAATTAAAGTTAAATCAAAAACTGCCAGAGATTGATTTAGATAGACCAACGAAGTTTTGTGAGTAGGCATTGACCCAGCTAGTTCGTGACCCAGTGTTTCTTCATAACATTGCTTTTAGTGATGAGGAAAATTTCAATGTAACAGGTGAGATTAACAACCAAAATGTCCGCTACTGGGCTAATACAAATCTTAGTTGGATACATGCATCAAAGATACAATATGCAGGTAAGGCAATGGTGTGGTGTGGATTATGGGGCGAAAACTTATTGGACATGTTCTCATTGATGGGACCTGGGATGCTGCACAATATTGAGATAGGCTTGAAAACTTATGCTACTTTTGTTGGAAGAGGAAGAGAGATTTCATCAATATTTTCAACAAGATGAGGAACCGCATTATAGTCGTAATGTAATCAAATGGCTCAATGAACACTTTCCCGGTTGTTGCATAGATCGGCATGGACCAGTTGAGTGGCCAGCAAGGTCCCCCGACTAACTCTGTTGCGTTTCTATCTTTGGGGGCACTTTAAAGCTATTGTCTACCAGTGCAAATTATTGACATTGGCTACCTGAAAAGGAGAGTCATTACTGTCTGTGAACAAATATCACTAACTATGCTTCGCAAAGTGCACAAGCATTGAGTCTCACGGTTAAGGATATGCATAGAACAGAAAGGGTGGGCATATGGAACATGTCATGTGATTGTAATCGTCTCGTGTATGTTAGCTCTCTCTTTTCCTGGTTATTAAAGAATACGTAATATGAGATATTACAAAGCTTGTTGTTGTTTTTTTGTACTTTATCTCTATCCTTCAATTCGAAACTTCGTACAGCACATTTCACAGCATTTCACATATAACATATCCTAAATCTATTCACAACTTCAAAACTGTTGCACGTTTTGGAAAAAGTAACCTTACCATTGGGTTTCGTTTCGAATGAGGGTGTTATTTAATATGTCACACGACCATGTTGCCATTTAAAATAAACAAGTTGATCCCAAGATGGCGGAGGACAACCTTAAACACATCATAATGTTCCTCTCTTGCACCACCATTGATCCCAATTGACTTCGAATCGACTTCATTTACAGTTTCTCAAATATTTAGCCCGGTCCGGTTTTGTATTTCACTTAACAAAGTATTATTTTTCAATTACTTCGGACATTTGGACATTTTCCAATATGGCGAACGAAAAGATGTGGGATTTTAATATGCCATTTAAATAATCTTTATCAACTCTATGTCAAATTTTAGCTTGTTAATAATTACCTCCTAAGTTGAATAAAATTTTAAATCAGTTTGATGGTAGTTTTCGGAATTTTAGAATTTAGAGCTAAATATTTCTAAAAGTATGAGTTTATGAAAAATTGTTTCTCTTGAAAAAATATTGTGTTATCTATGTTTCTATAAAATGACACTAAGTTTATCTCTTTATGTTCAACCATAGCGAAGATATTGCTATTTTTATCTGGGTATTGTTCATTGGCCGCAATATGGCCGCGAAGGTCATCTGGGATTTCAGGGGACTTTTCTATGACAATTTTAACCGATTTGGATGAAACTCGGTATCTAGGGGTTTTCGGACATGCTGATTACGAATATTATAATTATTTTTACCTGGCTCTTATAGTTTATGTGGGATACGCCCTTTGTATGACACTTAAAACCCAATCACTCCTAAACGAAGCCACATATTGAGGTGGTGTTTCCACATTTAGTAATTGGTCACCAGCAACTACATGTTCCAAAAATACTGACCATCAAGGTCAGAGATCAAACTCGAAAAGGAAGCAACATATTGAGGGGCGGTTTCCACATTTTAGTGACAGGTCATCAACTACTTACTATGGAGGTCAAAAATCAAACTCGTAAACGAAGCAACATATTGAGGTGCCGCTTCCACAATTAGCAACAATCCATCAACTACTACATGCCCCAAAAAGGTAAAATATTTAAACCAGAATAACTCGTAAACGGAGCGACCGAGAAATTTTGTACCAAGCAGAAAAAGTGAAGTAGAAATAAATTTGAGCTGCCTATTGAATTTTGTACCAACGAGAAATCTCATTTGTAACTAGCTGAGAATTTCTGTACCTTTTTGGTTTATTCAAAATAAACGAAAAAAATTGGACGGACTAACGAAAAAGAAAGCAAAGATATGCCATTTTAACTAGCTGAGAATTTAAAGAAACAAAGGGAACCTACTCAATTTTCTATCAACGAGAAATGCTATTTCAACTAGCTCAGAATTTATGTGCCTTTTTGTGCTAAAGTCTGTTTTAACTTTTCTTGTACTAATTAAATAAATGAAGTAATATTGTGCCAATGAGAAATGCCATTTTTCTAGACCATGTTCTAATATTTAAACAAACGAAGGGGTGAATTTGAGTGACCTATTCAATTTTGTACCAACGAGAAATGCCATTTTATCTAGCTCAGAATTTTATATCATTTTCTACTACTCAAATAAACAAAAAAAGAAAAAAGGTTCACTTTAACTAACTCAGACTCTTATACCTTTTTGTATTACTCCGATAAACGAAGGAATAGAGTATTTAGTTTTGTACCAACCAGGAAAAAGAAGTGAAGAATGAATAAAATTTAGGTGGATTATTTTCTTTTGTACCAACTGGAAAAGAGAAGAAGAGATACTTTAACTAGCTTATACTTTTATATCATTATGTACTGTTTAAACAAACGAAAATTGACCATTTAACTAGCTCAGATTTTATGTAACTTTTGAACTACTGAAATGTTCTATTTTCTGCATCAATCAGAAAAACCGAAGAAAGATCATTTTAACAAGTTCATAAATTCTGTAACGAAAGAATAATTTCGATGTTCTACTTTTTATACCAACGAGAAAAAATGAGCTAGCTGAATATTTTATATCATCTTGTACTATTTAAATATACGAAATAATAAATTTAAGTGACCTATTCAATTTTGTACCAATGAGAAATGCCATTTTAACTGGCTCAGAATTTGAGTGGTCTATTTAATTTTTTACCAACCTAAAAAAAGCGAAGAAGGACTATTTTATATCATTTTACTACTCAAATAAACAATGGAGTATCTAGTTTTGTACCACCGAGAAAAACAAAGAAATTGCACCATTTTGGAGTATTCAAATAAACAAAGGAATAAATTTGAGTGACTTATAATATGTGTCAACTCTAAAAAGGATCATTTTAACTAACTCAGAATCAATGAAACGAAGTAATACATTTGAGTGAGCTATTTAATTTGAAAAACCGAAGCAGGATCGTCTTAACTAGCTGAGTATTTTATACCATTTTGTATTATTTCAACAAACAAAGGAATAAATTTATATTAACCAGAAAAAGCAAAAAGGACCATTTTAACTAGCTGCGAATTTTATATCATTTTAAACTAGTTTAATAAACGAAGGCATAAATATGAGTGAGCTATTTAATTTTGTAGAAAAACCGAAGAAGGACCATTTTAACTAGTTAAATATTTCTGTACAATTTTGTACCACACCAAACTTTATTTTTGTACCAATCAGGAGAAAATCAAAGAGGGGCAATTTTATACTTTTTGTATCATTAAAAAAACTGAGGATAACTTCAGTAGTCTAAGTTTTTGTACTCATTCGAAGATAAGCAAAGAAGAACCATTTTAAGTAGCTCAGCTTTTTCATACCTAATGTTGCTATGGCTATAAGGAAAGGAATAAATAAATATGGGTGTCCTAACCATCTATATCAGGCTTAGATTTTTATGCCTTTTTTGTAATATTTGTACCAAACAGAAGAATGTTACACAAATAAACAAAGGAATATATTTGTAATAACCACAAAATAGCGAAGAAAGACCATTTTAACTGGGTTACCTTGATATACCGTTTGAGTGGCCTAACGAATTTTGTACCAACGAGAAACCTCATTTCCTGGCCATGTTTTACTATTTAAACAAACGAAGGACTAAATTTGAGAAAGCGAACATGAACTCAGAATTTTATATCATTTTGTAATACGGAAATTTGGATGGATTATTTAGTTTCGTACGAACCAGAAAAAATTGATTGGATTATTTCCTTTTGTATCAACGAGAAAAAAGCCGAGAAGGATCATTTTTAACTGGCTTAGAATTTTATACTTTTTTGAAAAATTTGTACCAAACCGAAAAAAGCAAGGAAATACCATTTAACTAACTAATAATTTTTGTGCTAACCAAAAAAGCGAAGAAAGAACATTTTAAATAGCTCAACATGTTTTAACTTTTCTTGCTACACATTTGAGTGGTCTACCCAACTTCTTGACCATGTTGTACTATTTAAACAAAGAAAGGAATAAATTTGTACTAACCAGATTCAAAATTTTATATCCCTTTGTAATACTCAAATGGACGAAGGAATAAATTTGTGTGACCTATTCACTTTTCTAACAAGCATAAAAAAGGAAAGAACTAACATTTTGTACTAATCAAATTTGGGTGGCCTATTTAGTTTTGTACATTCTTTAACTAGCTCAATATTTCAGTACCATTGTAACTAACTCAAACAAACGAAATAATAAGTTTGAGTGGCTTAAGCAAAGAAGGTCAATTTGTACCTTTTGGTGCTATTAAAATAAAAGAAGGGTAAAATTTTGAGTGACCTATTCAATTTTGTACCAAGTAGAAAAAATGAAGAATGAATAAATTTTGTTTGCAATTAAAGAGCGGAGAAGGTCTATTTTTAAATAGTTCAGTACTTATGTACATTTTGTACTACTCAAATTCTATTTTGTATACTAACCAGAGAAAAAAACAATGAAAGACCATATTCTCCTACTCAAACAAACGAAGGAATAAACTCAGAATTTCTATACCTTTTGTGCTATTCAAATAAACGAAGGAATAAACCTATTCACTTTTATAGCAAGCAGAAAAAGCCCTTTTTAGTTTTTTTCCAACCACAAAAAAGGGGAGAAGCCCCATTATAACAAGCTCGGCATTTTTATACCATTTTTTATTACTCTAATAAATTTGAGTGGTCTATTTCATTTTTTGTAACAATCAGAAGAAAAGTAAAGATGGTACATTTTAACAAGCTCAGAATTTTATACCTTTGTGAAGGATTAAAATAAACGAGTGGTTCATTTGTATATTTTGTGTCATCCAGAGAACAATTTAAATTGCCTCTCCCGTCACATTATGGGTATTGACGTTTACGAGTTTGATTTTTGACCTCCATAGTAAGTAGTTGATGACCTGTCACTAAAATGTGGAAACCGCCCCTCAATATGTTGCTTCCTTTTCGAGTTTGATCTCTGACCTTGATGGTCAGTATTTTTGGAACATGTAGTTGCTGGTGACCAATTACTAAATGTGGAAACACCACCTCAATATGTGGCTTCGTTTAGGAGTGATTTGGTTTTAAGTGTCATACAAAGGGCGTATCCCACATAAACTCTAAGAGCCAGGTAAAATAATTATAATATTCGTAATCAGCATGTCCGAAAACCCCCATATACCGAGTTTCATCAAAATTGGTTCAAATTGTCATACAAAGGGCGTATCCCACATAAACTATAAGACCCAGGTAAAAATAAATATGATATTCGTAATCAGCATGGTCGAAAACCCCCATAAACCGAGTTTTATCCAAATCGGTTCAAAGGGCGTATCGAATCGAAAATGTAAATATTTCTGCGCATGCGTTTTTGTTCTGCTATGTAATTTCTGCTATGTTAAAGAAGGGGTTGGAAAATAAGCCATACTCTTTTACTAGTTCTGCTACGTTTAAATATAGGTGAAATGAATACAGTTGTCTGTTCGTAGTCTTGTGTATTCATTGTCTTAAAATAGGGGTTGAAAAGGGAATGAATACACCCCATGCTATGTTTGGTAGTCTTGTGTATTCTCTGCTATGTTAAGAATTGGGGTTGGAAAATAAGCTCATAAAAGAGAACGAGTACACCCCTAAACGAATACATGTCTGCTATGTAACGTAGTCTTATGTATTATCTGCTATGTTCAAATAGGGGTGGAACGAATACAGTCCTGCTATGTGCTAAGTTAACGAGTACACCATCATTATTGTCATAGTAGTCTTTGCTATGTTACATAGTTGTGTGTTCGTAGTCTCTGTGTAATAGGGGTGGAACGAATATACCCCCTTTGCTATGTTACATCGGTATTCATTGTCTGCTAAGATAGGGGTTGAAAAAGGGAATGAATCTTATGTATTCTCTTCTATGGTAAAATAAGGGTTTGAAAAAGTGATCATAAAAGGGAACGAGTCCACCCCTAAAAAATGCTCATAAAAGGGAATGAATCTTATGTATTCTCTGCTATGTTAAAATAAGGGTTTAAAAAGTGATCATAAGTGGGAACGAATGCATGCCTGCTATGTTATGTAGTCTTATGTGTTCGTAGTCTCTGCTATGTTAAAATGTTCAAATAGGGGTTGAAAAACTGATCATAAAAGAGAACGAATATACACTTCCTATGTTACGTAGTCTTATGTGTTATCTGTTCTGCTATGTGTTCGTAGTCTTATGTAATTTCTGCTATGTTAAAATAAGGGTTGGAAAATATGCTCATAAAAGAGAACGAGTCCACCCCAAGAAAGTGCTCATACAAGAGAATGAATACACCCCTAACATAGAGGTCGTAAAAGACCATGGGTGGATGGTGCGTGGGCCATAGCGTATCGTGAGACACTGGAAAATTGAGCCCTTGCTCAAGGCGATTTTTCAGCTACCGGGTGTCAGGTGCCCCCACTCTACTATACACTTGAATTTCAATGCTTAATTTAATGTTATCGTGTCCTTATTTTACAAGTTAATGAATTTTATTAATGCATACGTTTTTTCTACGGAATTGATTGAGAAATTCAAATTGAAGAAATGGTTTGAGCAATATTTTCAATATCAGTTATTTTCCTCTCCTTGAATAGCTTTAATTTTTTGTCATGAAATTAAATAATTCTGTATATGGGACATATACTGAATATATGATTGTGCAGAGACAAATTGTTTATTATTTTCCTATAATATTTGAATCTCACATTCACTAGGGTACGCATAATTTCATCAAGAATAAAGGGATCGAACCACTCAATTACGTACGTATCTCTTCATGACAAGTGTTATTTTTGTATATATACAGGTCATATTCGAGTTAAACCTCAAACCCTCCTTGAATACTTCATGGTTCAAATAAGAATTTTAAAAAATTCCCTTAATGTGAAAAATCATTAGGGGTTCTAAAGCTGGGGGTTGATTATGCAGGGGCAGGAGTGGAAAATGCGTTTTACCCCATTGTCGAGGTGACTTCTTGTTGTTGAATTCTGGAGCAGCTGGTGGAGTTTACATACCAAATCTTTCACGTTTAACTTAAATAAACTCTAATTTTAGGCATTTTCAGAATAAATTTTAGAAAAATGGAAATTTATTATACGTATGATGTAAATTATTCTCCCTTCCTTCTTTAAGACTGAAATTTTAGAAAACACTGATACACGTTTTGAATGCTTTTAATGAGTAGTTTATATAATTAGTTTCGTCTCTCTAATGTGAGAAGATTTGTGATATACTCAATTCTTGACAAAAACTTTAGTTCCTAATTTGGCCCCCGTTAGCATACATGTTTTCCAACATGATAACTTATTACTTGCTTTCGTGATGAAAGGAGTGTTCTGTCCAAATTTCACACAGTGCATGATGACCTAGGCAGTAATCAGTCCCTTCCTTCTGCTTTTTAATATCATAGCCTAGGATGATGTGCTATATTAGGTACCTGATAATTGCAGAAAGGACAATAAACCCGTTTTTGCCCTGCATAATAAGGTATTTTAAAATCATTCCTTCAGAACAATCATTATGTTGTGCCGTATCTTTATTTATGCAACTGTACCCATCAAAGGAGTTAAGGAAAAGATTATTTTACGACCATCATGCCATCTATTAGGAATGTGTGTTAACTACCAAGATTGCTGGTGCAAGTAGAGTCTGACAAAACGTTATGTAATTGAGCGGCTCGGGAGAACATTATAGTAAATGCCACATTCGGTGAAATTGAGTTACTAGGTAAAATGGGTTGTGATCGAGCAATAGAAGAGTATGTAGGTAGTTTAATTTCGGAAATTTATCTGCAGATGACAGGGCAAGCTTGTTTGGTATGTGTCATTGCAATGAATTGCATTAGAATGTTCAACCTTCTTATCCAATTTATTCGAAAGTTAGAGAATGTAGCATACCATTACATTCACCCAAACTACAAAATTACCGTCTGTAAATATGATTTATGAACATAACCGAAATTAATTGATTAACTAGTCATTCTCGTGGCATAAGTATTTACATTCTAACAGCAAAAATAACAAACTCCATATAGAGTAATTCGGGGGGAAGTGAATATAGTAAGCATGAAAGTGAAAAAATCTTACACAGAAAGGTAGCACAGCTGATTGACAATTATATATGAACAGGACAGACCTTTTGCATTCTGAAAATAAATTATGGTTCATATCTTGTCTGAAGTAACGTGCACAGAAACAAATCAGTCATACAAAGTAAGTTATTCACTTCACCCCACAGGTGGGGGTGAAGTGAAGATACATATGGGGTGAAGTGCTGAGAAGAAGTGTTCTTGACATAATGTAAATAACAAGATATGAACTGCTAAATAATGAGTATATAGTTAACGAAGAACACCTACATGATGTACAAAGCTATTGTTGTAGATATGCTTAACAAGCAAATAGACATAACAAAACCCGAAATCGTGTTCAAAGTACCATCTCGGGAGAATTGAGTTGTTTGATCTTACAAGAAAGGGCACAATATTTGAATTTCCAATAGGTCTTGAACCCAGGTTTTCTCCTATACGAGACTGTGGTTTGGAGGACAGATAAGAAACAATTAGATGCAAATATATTTTTGGTTCATATTGTATACATGGAATGATTAACAGGACTATTCACATCAGCCCAAAATGTGTTAGTCACTTCACCCCACCTCGTCGTCTTTTTTTTTTCCAAAACATGTTTTGTATCTTTACGTTCGCAATATATTGAGGCATACAATCCACTTACTATAACAGTAAGTATGATTTACGTATTTCTCGAAATATGATCTTTCTTTTGTTTACCAATGTTTGTTGTTAATTACATGAACAGGTTTAAAATAAATTGTACCACTTTACTCATTAATAGTATCTTGGACAACTACGTTCATAATTAAGTATGTATTTTAGCCATCATCTAAGTCTTCAAGTAGAAAATAATTGATTGATTCCAATCACTTGTCTTAACTTCTACGAAAATACATTCTTCTTCTTCTTCTTCTTCTTCTTCTTCTTATTATTATTATTATTATTATTATTATTATTATTATTATTATTATTATTATTATTATTATTATTATTCGTTTGAATTAAGTGATATTAAAGTAACATGCATGAGGATATCGCTACTTGTTCACTTTTATTCCTAATTGGTGATTTTCTTTTGTGTTCTAGAATAATTTCATGACTAAAAATAATGACATTTTTTTTCATCTAAGGAATGTTGGTGAATTGAACTGTTTTATTGTCAATTGTTTTTGTCAAATCAGACTCATAGTATCATTGTGTTAAAACATGTATAACTTTCCACTCACTGAAAAATATATAAATAATATTTCAATATTTTAGTACTTTCGTGTATCTTAGGATGTGTGATGTCCAATAAGTCAGTCAAAAGATCCAGAAATAAACCCGTTAGCAAAAGCTGACTAACTCACCAACAAAACAGTTGGAGTCATCGTCAATAAATACAAAACCATTCGAAGGTCAGAAGGTACCGTCTTACTACATACAAATTGCGGAACTGTTTCTTCTAAGGAGGAAGATGATCGGAGGTTGATATCATACGATGAAACTCAGAAAATGAGTTTGGAATACTTTGTCTACCTTGGATAACGTCAATGAGAAGGATTATGCCCTTCTTCATTCTCCTGTTAAGCTAGCTTTTCTAAGATTTTTGTCTGCCTTTATTTTTCATGATTGATTAGCATGGAGTCTTGATCTTACTACACAACTTTTCTCGGCAACTTTCGGCTAGGGAAAATTTTCATCACATCAAACTAGAACTTACGCTATGCAAGTCAGCTACACTACTAGATTTGGCATCCTTTCTAAGATAGTTGAACTTATAACGCTTCAGTGGAATTATGATTTTTTAAGTCAAATTATAACATTCTGATGTAATATCGACAGTAGTTTCATTAACTATTTGAAAGAAAACAAGTTATAGGCAATTTTCAATATTTTATTGGTAATTTCTTTTTACTAAAGTAAACCAACATAGAAGTTATTATAACTATTTTAATGTTATTCTAAGAAATGATTAACGAAGCATAATTAGTGAATATACCATAAAGAAAAGAAATAAAACGTAATAATATATCGAAAAGAAATGCTACTTTAAGTATATGAAACGCATTCTGAGTTTATTTCTATATTTTTACTCTTTATTTCTCTTGTTATCTCTATTTTTGAATTTTGTGACATGATTTGATACCTTCCCAAATTTTCTCCTTTCTACCAAGTATTTAATATTATCTTTAGTATTGAATTCATTTTTCTCTTTACACAATATTATAAATGGAAAACAAAATGATCTTTTGTGATACTATTCTACTTGAAAAGATTTGTGTTTGTTCTACACTCCACTGATTCCAGATGTGATAGGCTACTTGGGTAGCAAATTTTCTATGGGTTATTCCGGGCTGGGTCTCCTTTCTTACACTCTGTGACCTCTACAGACCTCTTTCGAACTGAACGTAATCTAAAGACAGATCTGGAGATCCAGACAGACTCCAGTGACTCGTAATTAATCTATGTTATAATAGCTCTACAGCATTAATTTAAATCATATAGTGGATTAATGGAGTGCATTAGTCGAGCTCAATTACTCAAATGCTCGATTTCTCACGTGATTTTCAAATATAATTTCATTTTTGTCACATTCTCTAAATTATTATTATTATTATTATTATTATTATTATTATTATTATTATTATTATTATTATTATTATTATTATTACTAATAATAATAATAAAGTGGTTTTTGAACGTACACCATACAAAAGGATTTAACAAAACACTGAGCTTTGCGACATCTCTTACATTCTACGACTAATTTTGTAAGCTCATCGATTTAACTTGAAACACCTTGTTCCAGGCGCGCACCCGGAAACCTTTGTTCGGACGGGTCGAAGCTTTGGAGGGATTTAATATTACAAGCCACTGTATAGTATTGCACGAGTATAATTCTGCACCAGAAAGAGCGACAAGTAATTGTAAAATACTTCCACTTATATTTTCAGAGAAAGTGAGAGAACTAGATTGTTTTTATAAGAGAAAGAGTACAGGTGAAGCGTAAGACCAAATCTTCATGCTACATCACTCATTTTCTTGTTAAAGAAAAGTAGTTGTATTGAGAAAGTGTAGCTACAAATGTATGTTGAATTAGGGGGGCGGTGGTTCAGTGGTAGAGCGTTCACCTCCGGTGCTTGGGGTCCCTGGTTCGATAACAGCTCCTGCCGCGTAGACTTTGTGGTGAACAAACACCGTACTCGTGAGTTTTCTCGGGATTCTCCCGTTTCCTCCCACTTTCTTCATTCCACCATTTCACTCATCTCTCATCATCACCGTCTCCTTTAACCTAACCAGCATAACCGTGGGACGTAAAACTTAAAGATTTCATTTCATTTTTCATGTTGAATTAGGAAGTTTTGGGGCGTCCGGCCCGATGGGCCTCCATTGGTGCGCCCCTATTTGTAACAGAAACATTTAGATGTTCTTTTCTGTTATTCTCACTCGCATTAACTTTAATAGACCTTTCAGTTATCTTTCCGTGTACTGCTTTGACTCACACACATATATATTATTTACATACAATACACACAAGTTGTCTATAATAGAGTTCACATCTATTGCACAGAATTGAATCTATCACTCCTGATTGAATAATTGATAAAATTTGACCACGACAGCAACCATGCTGTTCATCATCGGTTCAACCTAACCCTGTTGGAATCAGGCTAACCCGATTTCTTACTATAATTGAACATTTCACTAAACCTTTGTCTATTTCTTCTGAACAGTCACTCCTTGATCCAAGTTTCCCTTTTTCTAACTTCTCTTCGATTTATGGTGGGTCTTCTTCACCTTCTCATACTCAGTGCACATATAGTATTTCAAAGCTAAGCGTCGTTGACAATCTTGCGCTAACATCTATGGTGTGTACATTTTGTTTTATGCATCACAGTAACACTTACATATGGCCACTGTCTTGGTTTCGGCTTCAAGTCACAATAATACAGTAATTATATGGAGTTTTAAAGCTTTTAAAAATCTGCCCTTCGTCTCATCGAGATTTGAAGACTCGGGAAACCCCATAGCGAGACCTCTCACTACATCGAAACGTTATTGCTAAACCAAAATTTACCAAAACCACAATCCAGGCCACGTATGAGTTAACCACGTATCAAAATATATTACGACGTATCAAATGTTAATTTGCTCATGTTTTTTTCTGTCAGTATATAGAATAACCACGACCATATATGCACCTAGTAAGAGATTGCATAAAGATGAGTTAATAAGCGAGACGCATTTTATGAACAGTCAACACCAAATGTATCACACTCTGTCTGACTGCTATAACTCAATTAGGTCTGATCTAGTACCTTTGCTGGTATCACAAACTCCTGGACAAATGCAATTTAATTTACACCTAATATTTCAACCATGAGACAACAGGTGGTAACCCTGTGGAACACTGAAACAGGCTTTTATTGTAAATTTTATGCATGAATAAATTTCTCCATTTTGAGATTAATGTCTATTGTTTGTTGCGTGATATCCTATGAATGCCATCACTACATACTGCATGTGAAAAGAAAAACACCCGCTTAAGAAATGATTGAAATTAATTGAAAATATCAAATGTTTAACAATGGAAGTAAATAAGCTTCCAAATCTTTGTCTGTGTTCATGGACTTACTTCAGTTCTCCGTTACTCACATTATTCGAACATCTTTTTCTCCTGCATAGGAGATCCTGCTTATCACAATGAGTATAAAGAGAAATTGAAATTGAAGCATGTTAAACAATTTTGAACATGCAGAAACTTCAATCCAGGCCACCTAAAGATGTATCCAATGTGGTAATCACTTAACCTACGTCGATTATTTAGTTGACGTGGCAAAAATCTTTAGTTAGTTGAATCACTTGCATGCAAGACTAATCCAGATACTAAAGCCTATATTAAGAGACTATAAGATGAGTTACTCATCATTGCCTTCTTCAACTCAGAAATAGGTTAAATAGGTCTTCCTCTATAAGAAAATCTCTCAAAACACTTTTCAGATTGAGGCTGAGGTTTTAATATTGGTCCGTAGAGTAGGAAGAAGAAAATATGGCGGACATTTTATAATTCCTTAAATTGTACCAAGACGTCCAGGAATATTAGATAGTTTTAAAAATATTTTTTAAAGTATGATAGTTACCAAATGTGCAGTCAGATAAGAAAGCCTTTGTATTTTAAGTGAATGTCAGGAGATGGTTTTCTATGAAAATTTAGTGTTTACTTATAGCAACCTTGATTTCGATTCTAAGCTTAGTGCTTTCAGAGATAGAGAAAGAGAGAGAAATTGAATTCTTAAATATATTTTTCACGAAAACAGGGATACGAGCACAATAATACATATCCTATACGGTGAGTAACTGTTTTATTACTTTTTATAATAAATTTTCGTATGATAATGTTCATGTTCCACTTCAGGAGCACCCATCTCCACAAATGCTTGGACGTAATCTTCCAAAATTTGCCAACCCCTCACAAAATAGTATATAGGATACTACTTTACTTGGTAGCTTATGTCGCCTTTTAAAACAAAATCAGTCCATGTTTGCTGATGCCTTCCATCCCAAGTTGTCATTTCGATCGAAAGAAAGTGCTTTTTCTTTTCTTTTCTTTTCTTTTCTTTTTCTTTTCTTTTTTTCTTTTTTTTTTTGTATACCTTCCTCCAAGTCATGCACAGACCTGAAGGAGACGGAGATTATGATAATGAATGAAATGGTAGTATGAAGACAGTAGAAGAAAACGGGAAAATCCCTTGAAACTCCAGTTGACGAGAGCTGGAATCCAACCAGGAATCCTACGCAACAGAGATTGCCATTCTATCGTTGAACTACCACAGCTCATAGTGCGAACGCGTTCCTTGCTATGACAATAAATTATTAGACTTCCAAAATATGATATGAATGAGTGTCGGAAGTCCTATAGAATGATTAAGTCCATCTTCCTGTCTGTCGACAGTATTAGAGCAAAAACAGTGAGAGATATCAAGACATGCTTTTTTATTTTTTTCGATTGGTTCAGCGTCTAAAGATTAGGTTCCATTTAATGCATTAATGTTCTATTGAAATTGAAAGTGGTAGAAATCAACGGTTTGCGTTTTCAACGTTGATAACCACAGAAAAATAATCGAAAAAATAGCGACATCTGCTTTTATGGGATCAATTAGACTACCGAAAAAAAAATGGTAGAAATTAACTTGTATTTTTAGTTTAAATATTTATCACTGTAGAATCAATATCATAGGCAAAACGGTAATATGTATCGAGAAGTAGCTTTTCGGAATAGATCAGCGTTCAAGGAATATGTTTCATCTCCTCCGTTAACCCTCTGTTCAAACCAAAAGTGGTAAAAATATACTATTGCTTGTGTGATCGTTGATCTCCATAGAACAAGAACGGCAATATGAAGCCACAATTGTTTCTTTTAATACATTCAGTGAAATAATAAGATTATATTTTCTTCTGTATCTCTGTAATAAGACCGCAAATGGTGGAGATTTACTACTACTTCCGGTTTAGTTATTGATGTCCATAGTGCAATAGCGGTAAAACAGTTTGAGAAGGAATCTTCCAGAATCCATTGACTGTGCAAAGGAAAACTTTTAATTCGGCCTTTTTGCTGTAAGTGGATTATTAATGGTGGAATTTTTTTATTTTTGGTTTAAATATTGATCACAATAGTGCTAAGCGATAGAACATAGAGAGAAGTGGTTTTCCAATATGGATTTAACACGGTAGGAATAGGTTCCATATTTGACATTACATTCTACCGTAATACTACCGGAAGTGGTAGAAACATACTACTACTTCCAGTTTCAATAATTATTATCATAGAGCGAAAGCGGTAAAAACAGGCTATAAACCATATTTTATGTGGATATAGTGTCCTAATGATAGCTTTTCGTCAACCAAAAGTAATAAAAGAAATTGTAGCCATTTGTGCTTGATATTGATTCATGATACATGTTAATAATTGTCAGACATATGAATAAACTGTTTCCGATATTGATTCGACGCCAGATTAGCAGGTTCCATCTCTTACATTATCTGTATATTCTGGCTGAAAGGTTCAATATTGTTGATAAATCTGTTTCAAAATTGAACTCCAATCGTTGGGAAGTATATAGTGGTTTTAAAACTGTGAAAAGAAATTCACTTGCATTAAATCAATATTCACGTCAAGTTCTTCTTCACAGTTACCGTTCTTAAATTTTAAATGAATAATTCTGATACAATTGATGTTCTATTGTACCAGTTTTAGTTAAAAAAAATATGCCTCCCAAAAAATTAACGATGACACACTTAGTCCTAACACTGACAGGAATATTCCTAAAGTTTATACACATAGAGTAACTGAAGCGAATAATACCATGCCCACAATATCGCCGCTGATCCGTAAAATTTTAGTTTGTGAAGTTACCTACACATTTGAAGAGCTAGCTTCTTCTGCGTATATTTGGTGGTAATCTGCCGGTACGTGTTGAAACATTCTCGATCCTTTAGTTCACTTGAGGCCTTGTGGAAGAAGACATGCTATGTGCTTTGAAGCCACAGAAACATCGTCAATTTTCAAGAAACCTTTTAGTAAGTACTCTCCTATTCCATTTGCTTTCTAGACACAGATCTCAACTATACTTTTCCGCCCCGTAGGCTTTAGCTCATAGATGGTGATAAAGAAATTGTATTTCATTTCATTAGTACATGTTAAGTAACGAATAACTAAAATAGTATAATGCAGACAATACCGCTCTTGTTAGCAATATCGTCAACGTATATCGCAGTCACATGGTTGTATCTGTGCTTGAAATGGCTGTCAAGTTTGAGATTGTGATGTTCTATCTTCCCTCATATCGTAGCCACGTACTACAACCACTTGATGTGAGCTGTTTCAAATCCCTCAAAGTAGCCTGGAATGAAGCCACAGTCATGTTTCGACGAATTTGTCCTGGTAAATCATTAAAAAAGCAACAGTTTCCTAGACTTTTTGCTCGAGTGCGGCAAAGGACCGTAACTCTTGAAAATGCTATTTCCGTGTTTAGGGTATCAGGAATCAATCTCTATGATCCAAATATGCTTCCAGAAACAACCTTTGTTCCTAGCTGATTATCCGAGAAAGATCGGATGTCCCCGAGTCAATAGGTGATCATGAACTTAATGATTCCACTTCAGAGAAAAATAAACTTCCAACTCTGGCAGATTTCCAAGGATCGTTGCGAAGCTCCAAGGGTAAAGTCTCATCTCAAAGGACCGTGGATAAGATTTTGCCAACATCTAAAATTAAGGGTCCAAACGTTTGTAGAAAATCAATTAGCAGCAAAGAAGTTGTTCTGAGACAAAAATTATTGATAGAATTTGAAGAAGTTTCCAAAAGAGAAACTTCAAAGAAACTCGGGAAGCTGGGATTAAATAAAGAGAACTCGAAAACGATACTCACCAATCAAAATTGTGTGTTAGCCAAAATCAGCGTATTACAAGGAAGAACCATCAGAAAGGCAATTTTTACGTTGATAGTGGGAAGCTTTATTACCAACAAAAAGACAAAAGATTATAGATTCAGTATGTGGAATGCAAGATGTGGTTTCATGAAAACTGTGAGTCAGTGAAGTCTGTGTCAGTAACTGGACTGTCAGAAGTGTGAAGACGACTGTGACTGTTGGGCGATGATTTAAAAAATATACATTTCCTTTATGTGAATCCACAGAGTCATTCTATTGATTTAATACTTACTGGGTACATATTTTTTTAATTAATGTTTTATTATGAAATATTATTTGCTGCACACTTATTTATTGTGTTTCCAATTATGTTCTACTAATATCGGATTGACAATCTACAACTCAAATGTATGTATATCTTTTGTAAATCCTGATATTGTAAGTGGCGATATTATGTTCAGATGCTTACAATATCGCCATTTTGCTTATTGTAACAAAGCGTTAATAAACTGTAGCAGTTTTTCATATTGAAAATTTAGCTGGTGGAGATCCTGGATAGCTGGTGCAGAATTTATTTACTTGTTGTTGTTGAAGATCAATAAATTATTTCCAATATTCGGAATTTGTGGCGATATTTGCCTCAGTTACTCTGTTACTTGTAATCATCAAAGAATCAGGTAAGATGAAAGAGTGAGATGATATTATTAAAATGAAGCCCCTTTGCCAGTTCTAGGCGTTGCCTGATGATTTGCATACCGAATTATTACAAGGCAGACGAGTGTTCGAATCTTACCCACCCAAGCTATCTTCTCTTTTTAACTTTTGGCTTCGGCATTAGGAAGAAATGGAGAATAAAATTTAGGCCTATGCGATATTGTTATATACTTATATCAATCAAGTAATGCTTATTTGAAGTAACAACCTTGCTACCTTATAATATAAGTAAAAGTATAAAGTATGTTTAATTTTTGAACAAGGTATACAACAAAATATATTCTCAGACTAGGAACAACAGATGAGGAGTTCAAGTTACAAATTGAACAATATCCATTGAACGTGAAGCAGATACCAAATGGTGAAACGATTGACTGGTCTGGATTCATACAAATGTGAATCCCATGTGATGTCAGAACTTATATGAGTAACTAATTGAAAAGGAGGAGAAGAAAAATGAAAATGAAATGAAATCTTTGAGTTTTGCGTCCCAAGCTTATGCCGGTTAGGCTAAAGAAGACGGTGATGATGAGTAATGAATGAAATGGTGGAATGAAGAAAGTGGGAGGAAACGGGAGAACCCCGAGAAAGCACACGCACACGGTGTTTGTCCACCACAAAGTTCACTTGGCGGAGGATGGGATCGAACCCGGGACCCCAAGCACCAGAGGTGAATGCTCTACCACTGAGCCACCGCGGTTATATATACTATTTTATTATTTTATTTCTTTAAAACAAAATAACACTGCCCAAAAAATAGAAACTTTTTCTATACCTCCGCAATTAAAATATGTTATTCTTAAGGAAACGGTCACACTGATTTCGAAAATCACCATAAGAATGTCCTGTCACGTCTGGTTCAAAAGATATGAACAGATTTATTATTCACATTATATACAGAATAACCTCGCTTATTCGAGACAGTTTTCGGGATATTTCTCAGCTCCTATTCAACCAGTTTACAGCAAATTTGACTGGTAAGCTTCTAGGGTTATCTACTTGTTCCCTCCAAAATTTGAAACAGATCGGTTGAATAGGGGCTAAGAAATAGCCCAGAAACTCTGTCGGATAATCGTGTTCTTACTGTATTATACGTACATTAAAACGTTTCGATTCAAATTGTTACATGATTACTCTTATAAGCTTTTAACACATTTATAAAATCATGAAACTCTTTTTAAATCAGGTTAGTAATATAAATTCATATGCATTAAATCATCTATATATATAAAAGAGAACGTACAAATCCTTTGTCCGCTCATCACGCTAATACGGCTGAACCAATTTCTTTCATTTTTGGGGGGTTATTAGGATTTGGACCCTAGATGGTTTTTATCATATCACTTTAATTTTCAATTACCAGTGTCTTGAGATAATTGACCATTCAGGTGTCCACAAATCCTTTGTTAGTTCATCATAGGTAAAAATAAACGTATTTATATGCAACCCACATGACCGTGTCACTCGGCGGGTTAACATAAATGACAGGCGTTATAATGGTTTTTATCATATCACTTGAAAGCGAAAAAGTAAAAATTATCTAAGTAACAAAGTTTATTGCGTTCGGGGGTGACCGCAGCGAAGCGGGGCGGGTTAACATAAATGACAGGCGATATAATGTTAACATTTACTGCAATCTTCTATGGTTTTTATCATATCACTTGAAAGCGAAAAAGTAAAAATTATCTAAGTAACAAAGTTTATTGCGTTCCGGGGTGACCGCAGCGAAGCGGGGTGAACGCTGCTAGTACGTAATAATGACGTAGAGAAGAACTGAAAAACTTTTTAGGAAACAGATAAGATGTTTATAAAAGGCCTTGGAAATATCTATTCAAACTTCTAATGATGATTTCATTATTAAGTGTATCCCTTTGTCAGGCTATATCTACACTACTGATACCTTATATTGTAACGAAATATACTTCTTACCTTCCATACAAACACTTGCGTTTGTGTCTTTTAAGTCAATAGCATGGAACATCGGAACTGATGGCAAAGTATTAACCATTATCAAGCAATATGGCTTTCAAACTAAATTTTGAGGAACCGAAAAAAATGCCACTCATCTGGATTGTATAAAATGCCTATTTTGTTCATCAAACCACTAACCTCTGTACGGAAATACACATTATCTTCAATAGCAAAATATTGTGCAAAGGGTTGATGTCTGTGTCGAAACTCAGAAATTTTTGTACCAGGAGCAAGTCATTTCCATTGCTGTAGTCTAGAATCTAGGAGTTTGAATGTTTCTTTTGAAGAAGTTCGAATACTTCGTGCTAAATTGTTTAAGTCTTCCTGCTCTATTAAATGTATATCACTGTCAGAGTGTATTGGTATATAGTCCGGATCTTTTGACGTACAAGCCACTGGCTCCGGTGAAACGTCAGGTTTATTCCAGTCATTTCCTTCCACTGCCCATGTGTAACAGGGTAAAGATATTGGTAAATCGTCAGAGGCACAGATCGTATGGCCGAAGAATATCAGGATACCGGATGACGTGTTTACTTTTTCTAGCCACGCCCGAGATCTTAGTCATGCAAAAGTAACAGTCATTAGGGTGGTTTGGTGGAATCCTTTACACCAGCGTTTCCCAACCTTTTTCAACTTGCGACACACTATGGGGGTAGCTTGAATTCTCGCGGCACACTTATAGATATTATTATTATTATTATTTGTAAATATAAAGTACCGTGGCATTTTTTCTGTGATTACTGATTTTCTCACAGAGAAGAGAGCTCGATCACTGTTTTTCTCTCCGTGGAAATCATTATGCTTATTTTTCATTTCAATTTAAAACTTCAAAACAATTGCAATGAAATATAGGACTCAGATTTTTTTTAAAAAAACTTTATGTTTCGAAAGCTGTATCCGATTTTTCACTAAGAAGGAAGATCACTCAAGAACGAACGAACAAACAAATCTCTTGTACTTTTAAAACACAGTAGGTAATTTGTATGCACGTTTGCTTTGCCGAGAGGATTGAATGATTTTTTTTTTAATTTTAAGTTACGAAATAGTCTGCAACAATAAAGAAGCAATAATGGTCATAACAATGAAAACAAATACGTTTGTCCACATTAAAAATGTACAGAAAAGTAACGCAGTATGAAACTTAAAATTGTAGATTCATAGTAGTTCATAGAAATATGAAATAACTAATATACAATTTTTCCCTGTCTTGCAATTTATTGCTATAGAATTAATAATTTTGTTTCAATTTCCTCGCGGCACACCAGCGGTCTATTCGCGGCACACCAGTTGGGAAACGCTGCTCTACACCATCAGAACAGCAAACGGCAAAGCTTTTAGTGTCCCATGTAACCACAAACTAACATTTGTTGTACAAATTATGCTGCATTGATGAGGAGCCCATGGCTTGTCCTGGTCACCAATTCGACAACCGAAGCACAAAGAAAAGCAAGTTTTGCTATGATATATATTTTCTTCCTTTGTGGTTTGGGTGTAAATCTACCACACACACAACAAAAATTACCCGGATGATTAGTACAACCAATTCGTTTCATTTTGTAATTACCAATAACTCACTTGATACACAGCACAACACTCGATTTCTAAAACAATATGCTTCAAACACACACGTGAAGAGATCTTGTCAACAATATATTGCCACGGGTTAAAGAGATCTTATCTCTTGTGAACAACTCTGAATTCTGACACCTCACACCAGCGTTGCCAATTTGTGTGTAATTGCACAAAATGTGTGCAATTTTGGCCTGTTTGTGCATTTTGTGTGTAATGCCAATCTGTGTGCATTTTGTGTGTAATTTGGCACAATTAAAAATTTTGATCATTGATGATTTTTACGAAGTTCTTTTCATTTAAATATTCATTATTTCCATCATTTTTTTCTGAAAATTGCCTTCTAAAAACTACGAGCTCCAACGCCTGACTCCTCCAACCCCCAGGACCCACTCCTTGCGTACGTCCCTGAGGGAAGTCTCGATGTTTGATTGATTTACTTTTAGTTAAAATATTTTACGAACATTGTCATAAAGGCCTGTGCTGTGAGAAAGTAAAATATATCGGTAGACCTACTATAAGGATACATTGAGGCTGTGCTAGCTCAGTCGGTAAGACGACTGATTTAAACGCAAGAGAAACTGGTTCAAACC